>NC_142798.1:27209945-27433092 GCF_049724085.1 Artemia sp. Qi Xiang Cuo | reverse complement strand
TAAACTGAAAGTAGGAGCGACATTAAAACTTAAAACGAACAGAAATTATTCCGTATATGAAGGGGCTGTCCCCTCCTCAACGCCTCGCTCTTTACGCTAAAGTTTTTTTATTGTTTTAAAAATAAAGTTGTGAGACAGAGTCAAACTTTAGCGTAAAGAGCGAGGCGTTGAGGAGGGGACAGCCCCTTTCATATACAGGAATAATTTCGTTCGTTTTAAGTTTTAATGTCGCTCCTTACTTTCAGTTTAAAAACTTGTTTTTTTATTTAATTTCTGATCTGTTTTTTAGTTAATGCAGCTTTTATTTGCATAAAAATTTTACTTTTCTTTTTGCTAAAATGGATGTCTTTCAAATTAACTTAACTATGCTACTTCTATGTTCGTATATTTTTCTTCTGGCAAAAAATACAAAGTTGCAGATTTTTGCAGATATGAGCTTGAAACCTATGTCATCGAGGTTTTCTGATACGCTGAATCTGACGGTGTGATTTTCATTAAAATTCTTTCACTTGTAGGGATGTTTCCCCTCTTTCAAAAAATCGAGTAAATTTTCTCAGGCTCGTAGCCTTTGATGAGTAATACCAAGCCCAATAAAATTATGCATATCTAGGATCTGCATTATAAACACATTCTTTTGATACATTTATTGACATCAAAATTTCTGGCTTTAAAAGTTTCGATTACTATTGAGCGTATCGCTTGTTTTTTATTGTTTTTTTTTTTATTACGTATGTAATTGTACGGTTACTACTAGCGTCTACGCAAATATCTTTTCGCAAATATCTTTTCGCAAAAAAAAAATTCGCAAATATCGTAAACTAAATAAGTAATTACACTTTTCAAATGCATTACTAGTTCTATTAATGAAACCCATGAAACGAATAGCCAAGTTTTTAAAAAAAAAACCTACTAATCAACTTACAGATGAATGACCGCTATGATATTTCCTATACGTCTGCGCAATATGGTAGGTACTACTCTACTGTTATTACTTATATGAAGGGGTTCTCCCCTTAGTCAATACCACGCTCTTTACGTTAAAAGTTAAAACAAATTTTGATTCACAAACCCCTGAATCACAAAGGCCGCTTAATTAGAATAGATAGCTCTTTTGAAAGCACTAAAAAAAACTGTAGCGTAAAGAGCGAGGTATTGACTTGGGGGAGAACCCCCTCACATACGTTATAATTTATGTTCGTTTTAAGTTCTAATATTCCTTCTTACATTTCAGTTGAAAAAACTTATTTTTTTTTATTTAATTTCTGAATGTTTATTAAATAATGCTTGGAAATCCGGCGCCCCCTTCATAGAAATATCCCTTACCCCAAAGAAAAATCTTCCACGGAAATATTATCCAGAGTAACCCCCTCCTCTAGCCCCCCCCCCCCCCTCCAGAAAAAATGCTTCCTGAAAATGGTTGTATACTTCCCAATAACCAATAAATAATGCTGGCAAGTCCGGCGCCCCCTTCATGGCAATTTCCCTTCCCCCATGAACAGATCCTCCAACATAACCACCGACCCACCCATACCACCCCCAAACACAAAAAAAACCACCAAAAAACTTCTGTATACTTCCCAATAACCAATACTATCTGTTAACATTGGGTAAAGTTCATAACTTTTAGCCCTCCCTCTGGGAACTTCGGGGGATTAAGTCATCCTAAAAGACATATTTATCATATTTTCGACCATGCTGAACAAAATGGCTATCTCAAAATTTTGATCGGGTGACTTTGGGAAAAAAATAAGCGTGGGAAGGGGCCTAGTTGCCCTCCATTTTTTTTGGTCACTTAAAAAGGGCACCAGAACTTTTAATTTCCGTTCCAATGAGCCCTCCCACGATATTCTAGGACCACTGGGTCGATACGATCACCCCTGGGAAAAAAACAACAAAAAAAACAAACAAACAAACAATCAATAACATACAACATATAAACAAACATACCAAACATACAAACAAATAAACATACATCCGTGATCTTTCTTCTGGCAAAAAATGTAAAATTCCACATTTTTGTAGATAGGAGCTTGAAAACTCTACAGTAGGGTTCTCTGATACGCTGAATATGATGGTGTGATTTATTAAGGTTCTATGGATTTTAGGGGGTCTTTCCCCCTTTTTTTGAAAATCAGCCAAATTTTCTCAGGCGCGTAACTTTTGATGGGTAGGACTAAACTTGATGAAAGTTATATATTTGAAATCAAAATTGAAATCTGATTCTTTTGATATATCTATTGGTATCAAAAACCCGTTTTCTAGAGTTTCGGTTACCATTGAGCCGGGTCGCTCCTTACTTACAGTTCGTTACCACGAACTGTTTGAAAAGCAAAATTAATAACTCATTGTTGCGTAAAACCATCAAATTGATTTGTATTTGTGCAAACATGCAACATCGCTATCACGCCAATAATGTCATATATGACGTTTTCCCCGTGAATGGCCAAAAACCGTTTGCTTAGCCTTTCTCAAAATTAGGATGTATGGAGAATATTGATATGGAAGATCAAAGTGTGATTAACCGTACCACCCTGCCTTGCTGATCCTCCTTTTGAGAACAGCTTAGCAAACAGTTTTCGGTAATTATCTTTGAAGTGTGAAAAAGTCAGATACGACCTTTAGGCATGACAGCGATGGTTAATAGTTGAAACAATAGTTTTCTTGTTTTTTCTTTTTAATAGTTTTTTTCCCCGTCGATTTTAATAGTTTTTCTTTTTAAGTATGTAACGTATTTATGAAAATCAGTAGTAGTTTTAAGACATACGTCAAGAAGAACAATTTTTTACTCTTAATATTTTTAACTGCTTTACTAGTGCTACTTTTCATACTGAATACAAATGCGTAAAAAAGAATTTCGGTCATAGCTAATGTATATCACGAGCTTTTTTGAATGAATCTAAAATTTAGGATCAGGGTGCACAGAGAAGCGGAGGTGCACTGGATGTGGTGATTCTAGCCATTCGTCAAGTAAAGACAATCCTTCTGAAAAGCCCAGAAGTATGCTCTCTGTAGCTCCTCGGATCATCCGTCCTCCAGCCTTCATTCTCCGGTCACTCAGTCTGTATTGAAGAACTACAGTCCAAGCTAACAGTCAAAATTGTATCATGGGATGTTACTGGAAAAGTATTACCTAAGTTTACCGGATGTCCGATCTTTTTTCTTTGTCTCGTGTGATGGGTTTCTAGACAGGCACGTACGCAGGATTTTCTTTTTTTCCGGGGGCGGTGGGAAATTATTTGACAATCCGAACTAAAAATGAAGAGAAACTCAGAAAAACTTAGGATTTTGGGGCGGCATGGTCCAGGGCCCTTCCCCCCTGCATTCCTTCCCGTTTCCAAAAACATTTCCTGTGAATCGATAATCGTTGTGTACTTGAATTTTCATCTACTCATAATCTATTTTTCCATCAAGCAAAGTCTACTCGTGGTAGGCCCTCTCGCGGTTTGACCCTGTTGATAAGATCTATCAGGTAATCTATTACAGAGTCGGAAAATTGTCCTGCAGTTAAGTATCGAATGTGGGCATATTCAAAGCTAATTTTCCAACCAATTGTCGTGATGACATTTCTGAAAAAAAATTGTTTCTTACTCTTAAGTCAATAGCCAAGTTGTTATTGCAATTTGAGGATGAAGACCTTAGCTGTCTCTAGCTTGGTAATTTCAATTAAGATCTGTCTGACCCCGAAAATAGTAGATCTCAAATTTTGTTCTACGCTTGCCTATGTCTTACCTGTGGCTGAAATGATCGAGACTTCACATACATTTAACAACCCAGATGTGTCTCAGCTGGAGTATTTCTATTGCTCTCCTGTGACTAAAGCTTCTTTATCAACTCAGTCCTTTCTTATTATTTTTTTTCCCATCACATACCAATTCGCTATTCTTTTCAAACAAAGCCATTGTCGTGATTATCATCCATCAACTATCCACAAGAAGGGTTCTTTATTCACAACTGGGTTGCTGTAAATTTATACCTGCACCATTTATGCCTCATTCCCATCTTCAGAAAATTTGAGATCATTTTGTACTTCTTGGTTGTCCAGGCGCAATTACAGAACTATTGTTCTGAAGTGTCACAGCCGATAAAGCTGCAGTTCTTGTCAGAAAAGCCCACCATGGCATCGAAATGCGCAACTGATGGTGGGTTAATCTAGACCCTCTAATTACATGTGATTTTGTGAAATTTTGGTTAAGATGATGGGCGGGCTGCAGAAAGTTACGTTCCAGAAAAGTTAATGCTGTCCGTTTACACACGAAAATCCAATTTGCCAAAGCCCTCGCCGAAGGTGGGGCCAATAATATTGCCTGTACAGCCAAGATTGTTAAATCTTCTCTCTCGGCTTTACAGCGTCTTTGAGCGGAAAATATTTCTTCCACTGACCTTCCCTGCATACTGAAAAATGGATTTGACTAGTCGAGAGAAAAGTTTGCAGTCCCTAGTTTGTATCTTGAGAACTCCTTCCTCCAGGCCCTCAATACTAGGCTACAATTCACAGTAAAAGACATTGGCTTCTTGGTTACGCCATCTATCATGCACTCGTACATCAATAAGCTCAGGAAAAAGCAGTCTAATAGTTTCGACGGTGTAGGTGGTACCCATATAGGCTTTGCTAGCGACCTTACCCACCAGTATCTATCATTGTTACTACAGAGAATTCTCAGAAAAAGCAAAGTCCCTGACAGCGCCGGTGTTGGGTTAACATAACCCACTCTAAAAAAAAAAGTAAAACAGCTGACTAGTTTTTCTTATATCGTCGGAAGACTGTGTACACTGTTTCTTGCAAGTTCTTTGAATCCCTTATGTTCAGCGAAATTATCCTCAGATGCACTATTTTGGACGATCATGTTGGGTTCAAAAAACATTCAAGCAGACATATGATCATAACATCATTGCGAATCTGCTTGTCAATGCAGATATGATCGGCAACCTTCTTGAGGAGCCCTCAATGTCGGCAGAGCCTTTGAACCTGGCATTTATAGCGACATTCTGCCTAATCATAGGCAGCGCACTAGCGCTGCCTAAGTAAAGAACGATGTGGGCACAATGTGTTGTTTTTTTTTTTTTTTTTTTACATACCCGGGCACTTCGTATCGAAGGAGTTGTCGTAGATAGTTCGAAAAAAGCTCATTCGATTGGAAATTGGAGTGGCTAGTGCCCTTTTTAATAGTCGAAAGTGATTGGAGGGCAACTAGCCCCCCCCACGCTCATCATTCCCCCAAACACGTCAGATCAAAATTTTGACATAGCTATTTTGTTCAGCATAGTGCTTTTCCAGATAAAAAATATCTCTTTGAAGTCAACACTCCCCCAAAACCCTAGGGGCAAGGGTTTTAAGTTATGCCATGTGGTCATATATGGTCTTTATAGAAGGTGTTGTCGTAAAAATTTCAAAAAAGGCTCATTTGATAGAAAATTCAAAAGGCTAGTGCCCTGTTTAATAGTCGAAAGTGATTGGAGGGCAACTCGCCCTCCCCCCCACGCCCATCCGTCCCCCAACTCCAGCCAATCTAAATTTTGAGATAGCCATTTTGTTCAGCGTAGCTGATTTCCAGATAAAAAATATGTCTTTGTGGAGAACACTCCCCCACAACCCTCAGGACAAGGGTTTAAAGTTATGCCATGTTGACACATAATGTTTTTATAGAGGGTGCTGTCGTAGAAAATTAAAAAAAAGCTAATTCGATTGGAAATTCAACGGGCTAATGACCTTTTTAATAGTAAAAAGTGATTGGAGGGCAACTAGCCCCCCCCCACGCCCCTCATTCCCCCGAATACATCCAATCTAAATTTTGAGATTGCCATTTTGTTCAGCGTAGTTGATTTCCAGATAGAAAATATCTTTGTGGAGGACATTCGCGCACAACCCTCGGGGCAAGGGTTTTAAGTTATGCCCTGGGGGCACATAAGGTTTTTATAGAAGGCTTTGTCGTAGAAACTTCAAAAAAGGCTCATTCGATTGGAAATTCAAAGGGCTAATGCATTTTTTAATAGTCGAAAGTGATTGGAGGGCAACTAGCCCCTCCCCACGCCCATCATTCCCCCCAAACACATCCAATCAAAAATTTGATATAGCCATTTTGTTCAGCGTACTTGATTTCCAGATAGAAAATATGTTTTCGAGGAGGACACTCCCCCACAACCCTCAGGGCAAGGGTTTTAAGTTATATCCTGGGGGCATATAATGTTTTTATAGAAGGCGTTGTCGTAGAAACTTCAAAACAGGCTCATTCGATTGGAAACTCGAAGTGCTAGTACCCTTTTTGATAGTCGAAAGTGATTGGAGGGCGACTAGCCCCGCCCACGACCATCATTCCCCCAAACACATCCAATCAAAATTTTGAGATAGCCATTTTGTCCAGAGTAGTTGATTTTCAGATAGAAAATATGTTTTTGAGGGGGACACTCCCTTACAACCCTCAAGCCAAGGGTTTTGTGTTATGCCCTGGGGGCATCTTAGGTTTTTATAGAGGGTGTTGTCGTAGATACTTAAAAACAGGCTCATTCGATTGGAAATTCAAAGGGCTAGTACCCTTTTTAATAGTCGAAAGTGATTGGAGGGCAACTAACCCCCTCCCCCAAACACATCCAATCAAAATTTTGAGATAGCCATTTTGTTCAGCGTAGTTGATTTACAGATAGAAAACTTGTTTTTGAGGTGGACACTCCCCCACAACCCTCAGGGCAAGGGTTTTAAATTATGCCCTGGGGGCATATAAGCTTTTTATAGAAAATGTTGTCGTAGAAACTTCAAAACAGGCACATTCGATTGGAAATTCAAAGGAAATTCAAAGGGCTAGTATCCTTTTTAATAGTCGAAAGTGATTTGAGTGCAACTAGTTCCCCTCCCCTCACGCCCTTTATTCCCCCAAAAACATCCCATTAAAATTTTGAGATAGCCATTTTGTTTAGCGTGGTTGATTTACAGATAGAAAATATGTTTTTTATGAGGAAACTCCCCCACATCCCTCAGGGCCAGGATTATAAGTTATGCCCCTGGAGTAAATGATGTTTTTTAGAGTAGGCGTTGTCGTAGAAACTTCAATAATAGCTCATTCGAATGGAAATTCAATGGGCTAGTGCACTTTTTAATAGTCGAAAGTGATTGGAGGGCACCTAGCCCCCCCCCCCCCCCTACACCCATCAGTCCCCCAAACACATCCAATAAAAATTTTGAGATAGCCATTTTGTTCAGTGTAGTTGATTTCCAGATAGAAAACATATTTCTAAGGAGGACACTCCCCACAACCCTCAGGGCAAGGATTATAAGTTATGCCCTGGGGGCATATAAGGTTTTTATTGAAATCTTTGTCGTAGAAACTTGAAGAAGGGCTCATCCGATTTGAAATTCAAAGGACTAGCACCCTTTTTAATAGTCAACAGTAATTTGAGGGCAACTAACCCCCCTCTCACGTCCACCTTTTCCCAAAACATATCCAATCAAAATTCTTAGATAGCAATTTTATTCAACGTAGTTAAAAGTTTTGGAAATTAGGTCTTTATGGATGACAACCCGTCCCCCCAGAGCGCTAAGGGAAGGGGTTGTAAGTTATGCCCTGGGGGCATATAAAGTTTTTATTGAAAGCGTTGTCGTAGAAACTTCAAAAGGGCTCATTCAATTGGAAATTGAAAGGGCTCGTGCCTTTTTTAATAGATTAAAGTGATTGAAGAGCGACTAACGCCCCTCTCACGCCCACCATTTTCCCAAACACATCCAATCAAAATTTTAAGATATGCATTTTGTTTAACGTAGTTGAAAGTTCTGGAAAATTAGGTCTTTTAGGATGATAAACCCTTCAGAGCCCTCAGGGCAAGGATTGTAAGTTATGCCCTGGGGGCATATAAGGTTTATATAGAAAGTTGTTGTATATGATTTATAGAATAGATTTTAGTCTTCCTAAAATCCGAGTTTTATATGTTTAAAAACTAAATGTTGACTTAAGATTAAATTAAAATGCACTGTGATAATGCTAATTCCCATAAGGCATCTCAGCAGTATCCCAAGAACGACTGAGGGTATTATGTTCAAACGTTCGGGGCTACTTCTGCTTTTAAAATTTTACCAACTCCAAATAGCGTAAGTGTATCCAAGCTATCAAAGAGAGTAAACGGATTTTTTTGCGAATGGTATTAGGTTTTCCATCACAGGTTAACTAGAGGAGATATGAAACTAACAGTACTATTTGTGTCCAGATTTTTAAAAGGGTTTATGCTGTTAAAAATTACTGAAAATATTTCTCCAGTATAGAAATAGCGGGCCAAACTATAAAGTCTTAAAAAAAAACAAGGTTTAAAGTATTATTAGCTTTTTCTCTGAAAAGACTATGTCAATATAAAACGAACAGAAATTGGTTAAAAAAAACTTTTTCTACAAAATAAGTTTTTAAAGAAAGGTAAAGAACTCCATTAAACAAAAAATGAGCAAAACTAAAACCAAATAATCTACCAAGCGTGAAACTACCACAGATCAGCATTGATAAATAAATGAAACCCAAAACGAACAGAAATTACAATAATTAAACGAGTCAAACTCAAAACGAGCAGAAATTAACATAAGTTGGGAGCAAAACCCGTATGCCTTCCCAAGGCCTGAACAAAATTTGCACTTTACTGAAAAAATACAAATGAAAGTGTATTGTCAGTTTAATATACATATACTGATATTTAGTAATCAAAATGTTAATATTATTCGATTTATTAAAGTTATAAAAGTAAAAAGATTTATATTTTTTCAGTAAAGTGCTAATTTTGTTCTGGCCTTGGGAAGGCATAGGGGTTTTGCGCCCAACTTATGTTAATTTCTACGGTAACCCCTCAGCTGCTCGTGCTAGCTTCCTTTCAGAAAATCCTCACGACGTTCTACAGATATGCCAATCCCCTTTTGCGTCTCTTCTTGTGGCGCAGAAATAGTGTTATATCAAAAAAGCAATGTATTACGGACTTTTTCCTAGCTGCTGATAAAAACTTGGCAATTTTAAGACTGATATAATCAATACTGATCATTTACATTGACTAATGTGATTTTATATTGTTTTACTTGAAGTGTAAAGTTTTCTGTTGTTTTTCTCTTTTTTATATACTCCCTCCTTGTATTTTCTAAATCTTGACAGGTAATAAATCAATAATACCAATAATAATTCAAAATTGATTGCAAACGAAATGGTTGATAAAAATATAATGGTATATTTGACTTCAGCATAAGAAGTTGCATGAAAGACTCTTTCCAAAGCAATTAAAAAATAAACCATAAACGTCAAAATCATATGCAGCGTAATAGCACTGCCTAAGTGAAGAACGCTGTTTGCAAAATGTATTTTTTCTTTTCTTTTTGGTCTTAGCCCAGGGCACAAACTTCACAAAGGGCTCATTAAATATCATATAAGAAGGCTTTTGGGGTAGAAACCAATTCCCAGAGCATGGGAGCAAGGGGTGTAAGTTATGCGCCGGGGGCATTTAAGATTTTTATGGAGGGGATGGTTGTATAAACTTTAGAGAAGGCTCATTTGGTTGAAAATTGGAAGTTTCAGTTTCCTTTTAAGAGTCCAAAGTGATGAAGGGTAGCTAGCCCCCCACCCCCACCCTCCGACTAACCATCTTCACCAAACGAATCTGATTAAAATTGTGACATAGCGATTTTGCTCAAAATAATCCAAAAACATATAACAATGACTCTAGGGTTGACACAGCCCCCCCCCCCAATGCTCTGGGGATAGGGCTGTAAGCCATGCCCTGGGGACATATAAGGTTTTTGTGGAATGGGTGGTCGTATAAATTTCAGATGGGGCTCATTTGATTAGAAATTGGAAGTTAAGAGTCAAAAGTGATTTGAGAGCAACCAGCCCTCCCCCCTCCCCCACGCTCATCATTTCCCAAAAGACATCCAATTAAAATTTGGAGATAGCAAATTTGTTCATTATAATCGAAGGGTCCGAAAATTATGTATTTGAGGAAGACACTAGCACCCCAACAGCTCCCAGGGCAAAGGTTGTAAGTTATACCCCGGGGGCATATAAAATTCTTATAGAAAGGATGGTCGGTATACTTCGGAGGGGATTCATTGGATTGGTAATCTGAATTTCTAGAGCCATTTTTAAGAGTCAAAGTAATCTGAGGGCCGCTATCCCCCCCCCCCCCTCAACACGTCATGTTTCCCCGAAATACAAAAAAAAAATCACAAAAATTATAGAGAAAAAAAATTATAGTCATTTTATTCAAAATAATCCAAAGGTCATACAACAATGCTTTTGGGGTTGATACAAACCACCAGAAACTGGGGGAGAGGGTTATAAACGGGGCATTTAAGGTTACTATGGAAGGGATGGTTGTTTAATTTTAGAAGCGGCTCATTCGGTTAAAAATTGGAAGTTCTAGCTCCTTTTTAAGCGTCAAAGGTGATGGAGGGCATTTATCCCCCCCCCCCCCCCTCCCCGACAGCCCCTCTTTTCACTAAACACATCTGATTGAAATTGTCAGATAGTGATTTTGTCTAAAATAGTCTAAAGAGCATATAATAATGGCTCTAAAACTGACACAACCCCCCAGCGTCCTGGGGATACGGTTGTAAGTGATACCATGAGGACATATAAAGTTTTTATGGAACGAGCGGTCGTATAAACTTCAGAGGGAGCTCATTTGATTTTAAGCTGGAAGTTGTAGAGCCCTTTTTCAGAGTCAGTGATTTGAGAGCAAGCACCCCCCAACCCCCTCCACGCTCATCATTTTCCTTAACACCTCCAATCAAAATTTGGAGATAACAATTCTTTTCATCGTAGTTGAAAGGGCCGGAAATTATGTCAGACAGGATACCCCCCCCCTACAACTCTCAGGGCAAGGGCTGCAAAGTCATGCCCTGGGGGCATATAAAATTCTTATAGAAAGAGTGGTCATATATACTTTGGAGGGGACTCATTGGATTAGTAATTAGAAGTTCTAGTGCCCTTTTTAAGTTTCAAAGTGATCAGAGTTCAGCTATCCTCCCCCCTCCCCCCACACATACACACAAAAACGTCGTGTTTTCCCGAGATGCATCCAATAGATATTTTGAGACAGTCCTTTTATTCAAAATAGTCCAGAGGGCATATAACAAGGATTTTGAGGTTGATACAAACCACCAGAGCCTGAGGGCGAGGGTTGTAAGTTATGCCTCTGGGGCATTTAAGGTTCTTATGGAAGGCATGGTTGTATGCACTTTAGAGGTGGCTCATTTGGTTGAAATTGTAAGTTCTAGTTCCCTTTTAAGCCAACAGTGATGGAGGTCAACTTGCACTCCCCCCCCCCCAGCTACCCTCTTTTCACCAAATGTATCTAATTGGAATTGTGCGATGGCAATTTTGTTTTAAAAGTCCAAAGAACATACAACAATGCCTCCAGGGTTGGAACAGCCCCCCAGAGCCCTGGGGCAAGGGCTTTAAGTTATGTCCTGGGGGAATATAAGGTTATTATGGAATGGATGGTCGTATAAAGTTCACAAGGTTCTCATTTGATTTTAAATTGGAAATTATAGTGCCCTTTTTAAGAGTCAAAGTGATTTGAGAGAAACCACCCCCCCCCCCACCCACACCCATCATTTTCCGTAAGAAACATCCAAAATACGAAGGGCATTAAGATGAGTCTTTCAGTGAATGTTGAACTAAAGCAAAACATGTTATGTGTATATGGGTTGTCAAAAGGGTGTAACTCAGCAATGACTGAGTATATTAATTTGGAATCTTCAAGGAAATGATAAGGGAGATGATCAATTGACCAAAAAAGCCATGTTTGCACGTTACTACTACTACAACTACTGCTGCTCCTACTGTTACCACAAATACTATTACTACTACCACTACTATCACTAAAACTACTACTTCTGTAACAAGTAATGCTAAAGCTGAAGATATTGAAACAAATATCTGAGGAAACACTGAGGGGAAATTTGAACTAATGCAAAACATACTATGTTAAACTACAACAACTACTACTTCAATCGCAACAACTTTTAAGGGTTAGAGGATTAAGGTGAAAAGGATGTCAAAAGGGTGTCAAAAGCACACATCAACAATATTTTTGGAACGGCTTAACGTGTCAAGGTGAAACTTCGGGGCATCATGAAAGCAATGTTCAACTGACCAAAAGGCAATTTGCACATGCTACTACCGCTAATAATTCTGCAGCAAATACTACTACTAATACAACACTACCACTACAACTACTTTTACTACCGCCGAAACTACTGTTATAATAGTACTATTAAGGCTAAGTCTATTAATATAAATTTGAGAGAATATTGATGGCAAATTCAAACTAACAAAAGAGACAATGTGCATTTAGATTATAAAAACAGTGTATCTTCAGAAATGAGTTGTGTATTAAGTTGGAACTCTCAGAGAATACTTAAAGTGGAAGATCAATTGACCAAAAATCAATATGTGCACACTACTACTAATACTACTACAAATCCAGCATTTACTAGTTCTACTACTATTACTGTTGCACCAATTACTACTTTTATCGCAACTACTTGTAAGGTTAAGGAAATTAAGATGAAAAAAAAAAAACTATATTAATATATAGGTTATGAAAAGAGCAAATCGACAATATCCTAGCAATGGCTAATTGTATTAAGGTGAGCATTTATACTACAGCTGTGACTACTATTACAACTATGCCTAAGGGTATGAAGGTGAAAGTTTCAGAGAATATTTCAGAAAATTTCTTCTGTACGGATGACAATTTGCCATCCTTATGCAGGTTGTCAAAAGGGTATATCAGCAATATCTTAGAAACAGTTTCGTGTGAAATTAAAACTTACAATGCATGTTGGGGGGGATGTTGAACTAACCAAAAGACAATATTTGTATCCTAGTACTACTGCTTCTACTCCAGCCACTACTACGAATACTACTATTATTATTATTACTACTACTGCAACTACAGCTAAGACTACTACTATTAACTCTACTCCTACTCCTACTACTATAACTACTGGTACTACTACTACTAATAAGCCTAAGATTATCAAGGCAAAAATTTTTGGCAATATTGTAACTGTATTGAAATAATTCGAAACACACAATGCCGACACAGGTTGTTAAGAGGGCGTATCAGCAATGCTTCAAGACCGCTTGATGGTATTAAGTTAAAAATTTCATCGTGTATTGAAGGGGATGTTGAAAAAAAAGGTGCTGTGTGCTTACTGGTAACAATGCTATTGTTGCCACTACTACTATTACTACTACACAAGCTAAGGGTATTAAGGTGAAGCTTTCAAGGAATATTTAGGTGGATGTTGAACTAAACCAAAAAGAACTATGATCATGTAGATTATCAAAAGGGTGACAAAGCAATATCACAATAACGGTTTACATTACTAAGCTAGACCTTTTAGGGTAAGTTGTAACAGATTTTGAACTAGCTAGAAGACGCTATGTGTATACTTTTGATACTACTTCTGCGGTTACTGTGAGTACTGACACTTAAGGGTATTAAGTTGCAACGTTTAGGGGGAGTTTCAATTAAACGAAAAAACTATAAGCACGCTAGTATCAATAGGTCATATAAGCAATATCATAGGCAGCGCTGCTCTATCATAGCAAGTAATATCATTGATATTTTAAAGGAGCTGATTTGGTCGGAAATTAAAATTTCCAGTACCCTTTTTAAGAGTCAAAAGTGATTGGAGGGAAATCAGCTCTCCTCTTTAGCTCATAATTTTCGTAACACTTCCAAAAAAATTTTAGATAGCTATTTTGTTCAGCATAGCTGAACGGTCTTGTAACTGTATTTCTAGGGCTATTGCATAGATCAACCCCCCTGAGTTATGCAATTTGCCCATTATGTTTAAAAACTAAATGTTGCCTTGTGATTAAATAAAAATGCACTGTGTTAATGCTAATTGCCAATAAGGCATCTCAGCAGCATCCCAAGGACGACTGAGGGTATTATGTTCAAACTTTTGAGGTTACTTCTATTACTACTTCTGCTCTTAAAATTTAACTATATCAAAAGAGTGTAAGTGTATCCAAGCTGTCAAAGAGCATAGATAGATTTTTTTGCAAATGGTATCAAGTTTTATATTTTAGGTCAACTAGGGGAGGTATAAAACTAAATTAAAAACTACTATTTATGTCCAGATTTCTAAAAGGGTATATCTTGTTAAAAATTCTTGAAAAATTTTCTCCAGCATACAAATACCAGGCCAAACTATAAATTCTTAAAGAAAAACCGGAAAGATTCAAACGATTATTTTCTTTTTCCCTAAAAAGACTATGTCAATATAAAACAAAAAGAAATTAATTAAAAAAAACTTTTTCCACAAAATACGTTTTACAAAAAAAAGTAAAGAACTCCATTAAACCAAAAATGAGAAAAAATAAAATCAAATAATCTACCAAGCGTAAAACTACCACAAATCAGCATCGATAAATAAATGAAACCCAAAACAAACAGAAATTACAATAGATAACCGAGTCAAACGAAAAACAAGCAGAAATTAACATGAGTAGGGCTCAAAACCTCAAAGCCTTCCCAAGGCCAGAACACAATTTGCAGTTTACTGAAATTTTTTTTTTTTTATGTTTCCACTTATATAGGCCTAACTTTAATAAATCAAGTATTATTAACATTTTAAGGAATAAATATCAACAATTGTATATTAAACTGACAATGCACATTCATTTGTATTTTTACTTTGTTGGGTTGTATTTATAAATTCAGCGTGAATTTCACTTGAAAGATAAAGAATGTTTTTTTGCCTTATCATTTTGTGAAGTTAAAAAACCGATTTAATGATAATTGTAAAGCCATTTAAAAATCAATAGTATGATAACTTTTTGGCAAGGAGAAAAAAAAAGAAAAAATTAAAGCCAAAGGAACAAAGATTTTGAGATTTGGTTTAGGTTGCTATATTCAAAAGTACAAAAAAAGTACAAAAATGTACTAAAAAGTACAAAAATTAGTAGATTGATCATACTACTACTACTACTAAAAACTCACTGCAGCACAAAGCTGCGTGAGGCCAACACAGCTAAGCACGCTCCTCCTCCTTCCCAATCTATTCAAAACCTTCCTCTTGTGCTCATCCAGGAATTTCCCATTTCCCTTAAATCTTTCTTCCGACATCCTTCCACCCAACTCGGGGAAGAACTGTTTTTTTGTATGGCTCTAGACGGTTGGCCGATCTTCGTACAGATTCATCATACTGGAGTATTTTTAAATATGTTTATGTGATAGATAGTGATAACTTACTAGAAAGAACATTCTTGTCGAACAAATTACCCTATAGATAAATGCGCACACAAGTCTAATAATAACAAGCCTGCAAGGAACAAAGGCCCCAGCTGACGACCATTAAACTATACTGATCAACCAGAAAATATAAAGTCTATGCAGAATAATTTTGAAAACAGCACAATGTAAATAGGACATAACATCTTAGAAATAAAACTAAACAAAACCAGAAAAATAAAGACAATAAAGAAACTCAATTAAAACACGAAAATCTACAAAATAAAGACAATAGCCCCCCCCCCCCCCTAGAAACAGAAATTAAAAACATAAAAAATGATCTTACGTGAGCCACTCAATAGCTGAATCGACAGATTCCTCTACGTTTAACTCCATAATTAATCTATGTCCACTCTTTGAAGGTAAATACATTAAATCTATAGCCTTAATATATAGCAAAAAAAAGATAGCGATGTGAATCGAAGAAAGCCAGCACTTAGTTTAGGCGCAAAAGCAGATTTACAACCCCCTCAACCTCAACCACCGACTGAGACTTGTTGATTTTTTATGATTAACCTAATATTTTCAATAATCATCATTACTGCCCTGTATTTGCTGTTATTGCAAACTTTCCACCCTCCCCCCACCTTTTAATTCTTCAAAAAACTCTACATACATCCAAAAATTAATAAAAAGAATTGCATCACACAGGAAATATAGTGTTTGAAGCGTACAAAATGTAGGTTCTGTTTCCTTCTTTTTTCTTTTTTACAATAAACGTTTCAATATAATTGACCTACCATTGACTGAAGACGACGTTGTAGCTCTTCCAACAGCATGAGACCCACTTTGTTTCGAAAAATTGAAAGTTCTGACCGATGTGGTTAGACCATCATTTCTTCCATTCACTACTTGGAGACTTTTCGATACATCTGGAGTGCAATATGAATTGTTGACTTCAAGCGTTTTCGACGCCGTATCAGGAGTAAGAGAAGAATGGATAGTCGTGGTTGCTGCTCGTGTCTTAAATGAAAATTTAGTTTGCCTTTTAACTTCCATGGAAGGAGTATCCCCCATTTTGTCCATTGACAAAGGGACTGCTGAAAGGCTAGTATCTGAGTCAAGATTTAAGCTTTTTCTGGCATTTGAAACAAAAGAGAGTGATCTGCGTAAAGGCCTGATACCATTAACAGCAGGTGAGGAATCAATTATTTCATCCTCCACAGATTTCGACGGTGACGCAGCAGACAACTCTAAGTCTCTCTTCTGTCCAATAAGGTCAAGGAGTTCAACATAGTATTTTTTTGAGAGCTTACAAAGCTCAATGGATGGTATTGATTCTAAAATATTGCAAATATCTTCCATAATTCTTAGTCTTCGTTCTTTGTTTTGCATATTCTCTTCTGAATTATTTGACTGAGCGATTACAGGCAAACTGGATTGAGGTGCTGGTAGCGATTTTGAGGCAGCTTTTTCTGCATTTTCTTCAACTTCTTCATTGCTTGGTGTTTGAGCACCATTGGGTGTCTAAACAAGAAATAAAATAAATAACAAAGTCTCATTTTAGATTCTTTGAATAGACAAAACATAAGTAAAAATATTATTAAATAAATCATTTTTTAGATTAGATTCAATAAATACCTCCTTTTTTAAGAAGTTTCGAAAAAAGCTTTACGTTGTTTTTCCCATACCCCCCCCCCCATCTTTGAAGCAACGGTGAAGGAAATAAACATAAGCTATTGTTTTTAAGTTTAATTGTCGAAATGTTATTTTACAAACGTGGAAGTATTTTAAGATTAAAAAAATACATCTGTGACAAAACGGGCCAGCCTTTTGTGACATCTGTCATAAGAGATCGCTGATGAAGATACCTTGGCCACGTACTGCGTATGGACAATTTCCAGCTACCAAATGCAACGCTCCACTAGCAACGAACAGGTTTACACCGGAGAGGCAGACCCAGAAAAACCCTGCGCCGACTGTACCAGACAGATCTACATAAACTGCACACGCCAATCCAAACTCTGTGGGAGGAAATAATGGCAGTATCAAACGAAAGAGAGGATTAGTGTCTCCTTCCTGATGCCCTGGGTGTCTTTGGAGATACTGGCAGATATAGGGTCTAATATAAGAGAAAAAAAAATGGTTAGTTTAAGAAAAGTTTTTTTTTTTTTGAGGCAGTATCAAAACAAAAACTTAATTTGTGTGGTTGTTTTTTTGTGTTTTTTTTTCTTTTTTTTTATAGGCAAGCAGCACGCATATAACGTCATAAACCAGTAAAGCGTTAAAAAAAAAATCCAAAAACCTTTATCTACTACGGTACTTGAAGGTCAAGATAATTCTACGTAAAGGAGGTGCTACTTATAAAACACTAGTTTTTGCCAAAAATTAGTTCGAGTAATTTTTCCACTGCACAGAAAGATAAAAAAGGCAAGGAAGTGGTAATAGAAAATTTATGTGGAATGTTGAATAGAATCGAAAATTTATTTATGTTGAACAGAATAATGGGTACATGTATGATATACGCCCTACCTAATGTTCTTCTAATATGTTTCTCTGACACTCAATCCTAATGAAATTATTTGAAAAAAAACTACGTTTTCTAAAGAGTTAAAGAGGCTGAGTTACAAGTTCGAACCTTAAAACGTATAGGGATTCGGAGGTACAGTTGGGGGGCTGCCGCCCCCCAGACTCCCCGCTTTCGCAGCCTCATTTGTTAAGATTTTTTAAGTACTGTAGCCTACAATCAGTTGGTCGTACCAACACGAATGAAACTGTTTCAATGGCATATTTTTTAAAACTTCAGAGAATTTGCCAATGACGTTTCAGTTTGTTACAATTATTACTACAAACCTCTCTCTGTACAAGGTATAGTTATGTATTCAGTGTAATTATGTGTAATGGAAAAATAGATTAACCAGAACCTAGCTGAAACTAAAATGCTTGTTTATGCCGAGGCCTTCTTCTGTTCCCATTTTTGTTTTTGTTCAAAATTGTTAAGTTCATCACATTATAGCTTGTTATCGGTTAGGGAAAAATCTCCTGTAAAAAATCCAGCAAACAGGCTCAGTACTGTTTCTAATCAAAGAGATGCAATAGGATGTTCTTACGGTAAAAAATTCAAGCAGACTTCGTTCGTGTTGCAAAGCATTTCTTTGCAAGGGAAAAAGCGGGGGTTGAGGGGGGCGGGAGACCCCCAAAATAAAAATCCTAACAAAAGAGGCTGAAAAAGCGGGGGCTTTGGGGGGCGGCAGCCCCCCAACTGTACCTCCTAATCCCTGTATGTTTTAAGGTTCGAACTTGTGACTCAGCCTATTTAACTCTTTAGAAAACGTAGTTTTTTTTCAAATAATTTCTGCACGTTTTTGTACAGTTTATTACTTACTATTGCTTGACTCACTGTTAACTGATCGTGTCAGGAATTAAAGTTGGGGGGCTGCCGTCCCCCAAGCCCCCCGCTTTTGAAGATTCTTCTGTTAAGGCTTTTAATTCCTGAATAGCCTACTCAAATCAAATGCACATTAAGACTTTCTTTTTTAAACTTTTCTTCGAGCATGTGGGTATACGGCATGTTATCAAAGCAGTGAAGACTTACCTGTAAGCTGAAGGCCGACTGTGATATTCCTCTGGAGAGGCCTGTTGAGCCGAAAGATTTAATAGATTGGATTTAAAAAAGAAACTGATTTTATTTTTTAAACTTTAAATTTAAGAGATACAACTTTAAATTCAATATATAAAAAATTTACTCTGACGGGGAATCGAACCCGGGTCTTCCGCATGACAGACAGGAATAGTGACCACTGTACTATCAGAGACTCTTTTTAAATTATTTTTAGTCTTTGCAATCTATTTTCGACGCAAGCAAATACAAAGTAAGATTTTCGTTTTTCGACAAAAAAAACTTCCGGGAAAGAGCTGGAATTTTCGGAAGCTTGCAGTTGGTCTTGTCAGGTTAAGAGGACTATTTTGATCTAATTTAATAATGAAATACTATGCTTTTAGGAATTTCAAAAATTAAAATGGGCTCTTATAGGAAAACGAGGTTTTTCGTAAATTTAAATTCGGGGGATAATTTTTTCGGTCTGAAAATATCAAAAGGCCCTAACAGGTCGAATTCCGCTTCGAATGAGTCCTCATTCACCTGGATCCGTTGCCAACTGTGACCTGTAAGCGCGACTGATAAAAAAAAAATTGATGAACATTAAGTGGCTATATTTGGTTTTTAGAAAACAAGGAAGGAGTGATCAGATTGAGTTCCCAGGCCCTTGGAAAGCTTATCCTCTAAATTTCAGCCCGGAAAACGTTAACGGAGGGCTGTCACGGGAAGGTTGACACTTCCGGCCCCACTTCCTCCATGAAGACAAAATCGGAGGGGGGTGAAATTTCGTATGTGGTTTTGTTTGAGCTTATGCTACAAAGTACAATCACCGCCATCTCTCTCCAGCCACTAGGACCAGAAATCGCTTAACATTGTGGTGGGTCGCCTCTTTAAAGAGGCACAAGTGTGCCTCCTTGATATACAAAAGTCAGATAAAAATATAATACTTTAGAGACAATCTTTGGCTATTTATTTACACATTAGGGGGGGGGGAGTGTAGCGGGTCTACATGCCTAATGTGTTAGGTACAATTATTCTGCATATTAAGAAGTAAGAATTGTTTTCTAAATTCACATTGCCCAAATACTTTACCCCCACCCATATGTGCAAATATATAGCCCGAATTATATATTTTCCATCTATTCTGTCACTTTTCTTTGTCTTGTCTCACGTTAAGCGGAAAGAAACTAACGAAAAAAACCGGTTCTATAATGCTTCAATGAATGAACAACTTGAGAGGTAGGGAGTATATCATACAAGTACCGAATAATGAAATATTCTATACTACGGCAAGTTTACGATTGCGTCAGCTAAAAATCATTCAAAGAACAGTTTTAAATTTACGCAAACCTTTTGTTCAACTATTTATCACCATTTTTTAGCTGCTTATTAGGGAAGAAAAGAAAAATCAGAAATTTCTAACATTAATTGGTATATTTGCGTTTTCCTGCAAAAACAGACGTGTATGAATTTCACATGATACTTCATGGATGCAACATGACAGTTAGCCGTCTGTGTTGAAATATTTACTCTGAGCTTAGTGGGAAACACCTTTGATTTTAAAATAAGAGAAAGAAAAACTAAAAAAAAAACAATTTTGACCGGTCAAGAAATAGAATTTTACAAATTTAATTTATGAAAGGCCATCCTGTCTTCTAAAGCCAAAATCATAGGCAGCGCAATCGCGCTGCCTAAGTAAAGAACGATGTTGGCACACTGTATTATTTATTATTTTTTTCCTTTAGACCAGGGCACTTCGTATCGAAGAAGTTGTCGTAGAAACTTCGAAAAAGGCTCATTCAATTGGAAATTGAGTGGCTTGTGCCCTTTTTAATAGTCGAAATGATTGGAATGCAACTAACACCCCTTCCAAGCCCACCATTTCCCCAAACACATCCAATCAAAATTTTGAGATAGCCATTTTGTTCAGCGTAGTTGATTTCCGGATATAAATTTTGTTTTTGAGGAGGACACTCCCCCCCCCCCCAGCCCTCAGGGCAATGGTTGTAAGTTATGCCCTGGGGGTATATAAGGTTTTTACAGAAAGCGTTGTCGTAAAAACTTCAAAAAAAGTTCATTCGATTGGAAGTTGAAATGGCTAGTGCCCTTTTTAATAGTCGAAAATGATTTGAAGGCAACTAACCCCCCTCTCCCGCCCATCATTTCCCGAAACACATCCAATAAAAATTTGGAGATAGCCATTTTATTCAACGTGGTTAAAAATCCTGGAAATTAGGTAGTTAAGGATGGCAACCCGTCACAGTCCCCAAGATAAGGTTTATAAATTATACCCTGGGTGTATATCAAGTTTTCATAGAAAGCGTTGTCGTAAAAACTCACACCTTTTTAATAGTCGAAAGTAATTGGAAGGCTTGGCATTTTTATAGTAAAGATCGATGTGGGTACAATGTATTATTATTATTATTTTCTTTTTTTTTTTTCTTTTTTTTAGACCAGGGCACTTCGTATTGAAGGAGTTGCCGTAGGAACTTCGAAA
The DNA here is from genome assembly GCF_049724085.1 of Artemia sp. Qi Xiang Cuo. Taxonomy (NCBI): domain Eukaryota; kingdom Metazoa; phylum Arthropoda; class Branchiopoda; order Anostraca; family Artemiidae; genus Artemia; species Artemia sp. Qi Xiang Cuo. The sequence goes on along the minus strand of NC_142798.1, from coordinate 27,411,796 downwards.
AAGGGCTCATTCGATTGAAAATAAAAAGGGCTGATGCCCTTTTTAATAGTCGAAAGTGATTGGAGGGCAACTAATCCCCTCCCACGCCCACCCTCCCATTTGCCCATTATGTCTAAAAACTAAACGTTGCATTAAGATTAAATCAAAATGCAGTGTGTTAATGCTAATTCCCAATAAGCCATCTCAACAGTGTCCCAAGAACGAATGAGGGTATTATGTTCAAACTTTCGGGGCCACTTCTGCTCTTAAGATTTGGCCAAATCAAAATAGCGTAAGTGTATCCAAGCTATCAAAAAAAGTAAACAGATTTTTTTACAAATGCTATCAAGTTTTCCATTTCAGGTCAATTAGAGGAGGTATGAAACTAAATTAAACACTACTATTTGTGTCCAGATTTTTAAAAGGGTGTATGTTGTTAAAAATAGCTGAAAATTTTCTCCAGCATACAAATAGCAGGCCTTAGCAGAAATTAACATGAGTTGGGATCAAAACCCCGATGCCTTCCCAAGGCCAGAACATAATTTGCCCTTTACTGAACAAAATACAAATTAATGTGCATAGTCAGTTTAATATACATATACCGATATTTAGTAATCAAAATGTTAATATTGTTTGATTTATCAAAGTTATAAAAGTAAAAACATTTATATTTTTTCAGTAAAGTGCAAAATTATGCTCTGGCCTTGAGAAGGCATCGGGGTTTTGACCCCTACTCATGTTAATTTCTGCTCGTTTTGAGTTTGACTCGGTTATTTGTTGTAACTTAAGTTCGTTTTGGGTTTCATTTATTTATCAATGCTGATTTGTGGTAGTTCCACGCTTGGTAGATTATTTGATTTTATTTTTGCTCACTTTTCGTTTAATGGAGTTCTTTACTTTTCTTTGAAAAACTTATTTTGTGGAAAAAGTTTTTTAATTAATATCATACAATGACTTCTTTTACAGAATCATATAAAGGTATTTTATTATTTAGTGAATTTTTTCAGGATCAAATCATTCCATGCCTTAATTCATCCGTAGGCACATCACAGCTTCCTTTCCATAGTGGTTAGATAAATTTTAAATCCGATAAAAAAAATTGTTCCCATTTAAGGCCTGAGAAGTCTGGCGTCCAAAACATTCAACTTTATTTGAAATTTATGTCTACTTAATGCCATATTTCAGGCAGTGTCGTATTTCAAAGATTAAGCTGTATGAAAAGTACGGTTCTACCCCGCTTTATTGGGCAATTAAATATAGAAAAAACAAGTTTTTTTAACTGAAAGTAAGGAGCGACATTAAAACTTAAAACGAACAGAAATTATTCTGTATATGAAAGTGACTGTCCCCTCCTCAATGCCTCGCTCTTTACGCTAAAGTTTTATTGTTTTAAAAAATAGAGTTGTGAGAAAGAGTCAAACTTTAGCGTAAAGAGCGAGGCGTTGAGTAGGGGGCAGCCCCTTTCATATACAGAATAATTTCTGTTCGTTTTAAGTTTTAATGTCGCTGCTTACTTTCAGTTAAAAAACTTGTTTTTTTATTTAATTTCTGAACGTATTTGAATTTATGCAGGTTCTGATTTTGGCTCACCGTACATGAATAATTAAAACAAAATTTACATATTAATTTTACTTTTTTTGGGGGTTAAATGGCTTTCTCGAAAGTTGTTTAATTTTATTTACAAACGTTTTTATTAGTGATAAATACACGTAACTTGCGAATTAACTTGGGTAGCGAACTTCTATATTCGTATATTTTTATTAGGTTTATTAGGGGGTTTGACCCCTAGTCAATACCTCGCTCTTTACGCTAAAGTTCGAATTTTGTTCCGATTCTTTAAAAACTACCCCTTAATCACAAAGGCTGTTAATTAGAATAAATAGCTCTTATAACAGTATTAAAAAAAACTTTAGCGTAAAGAGCGAGGTATTGACTGGGGGGCGAACCCAATCATATACGTAATAATTTCTGTTCGTTTTAAGTTTCGATGTCGCTCCTTAATTTCAGTTGAGAAAATTGTTTTTTTTATTTAATTTCTGATCGTTTTTTTTTTAATAATGCTGGGAAATCCGGCGCCCCCTTCATAGCATTGTCCCTTCCCCCATGAAAACTTCCTCCATGGAAAGATCCTCCCACGTAACCCCAGACCCCCCCCCAACTACCAGATTAAATCCCCCTGAAAACTTCTGTATACTTCCCAATAACCAACACTATATGTAAACATTGGCCAAAGTTCATAGCTTGCAGCCCTTCCCCCGGGGACTGTGGGGGATAGAGTCATCCTCAAAGACATAGTTATTATATTTTTCGACCATGCTGAACAAAATGGCTATCTCAAAATTCTTATCGGGTGACTTTGGGAAAAAAATGAGCGTGGGAGGGGGCCTAGTTGCCCTCCATTTTTTGGGTCACTTTAAAAGGGCACTAGAACTTTTAACTTCTGTTCGAATGAGCCCTCCGCAATATCCTAGGACCACTGGGTCGATACGATCACCTCTGGGAAAAAAAAATAATAAACACGTATCCGTGATGTTTCTTCTGGCAAAAAATACAAAATTCCACATTTTTGCAGAAAGGAGCTTGAAACCTCTACAGTTGGGTTCTCTGATACGCTGAATCTGACTATGTGACTTTCATTAAGGTTATGTGACTTAAATCAGCCTCATTGGACGATGAAAAGAAGTACCCAGAAGTCTAATTGCCTTATTTTGAATTATCTGAAGAGGTTGCAGATGGACCCTAAATGTGTTGAGATAGATTACAGGGCAATAATTTAGATATGATTCAATTAGAGAATGGTATAAAATTTTAAGGATGGAAAAAGGAAACACATGTTTTAATCTATGAAGACAACCTAACTTATGGGCAAGTTTCAATCTCAAATAATCAAAATGTTTACGAAAGGATAAAATCTCATCGAGAATAATCCCAAGGTAACGAAATGAATTTACTCGTTTCTTAAATCATAAATCAAGCAAATTTTCTCAGGCGAGTAACTTTTGATGGATACTAAACTTGATGAAACTTAAATATTTGAAATCAGCATAAAAATCTGATTCTTTTGATGTATCTATTGGTATTGAAATTGCGTTTTTTAGAGTTTCGGTTACTATTGAGCCGGGTCACTCCCTACTTACAGTTCGTTACCACGAACTGTTTGATAACGAGAGAAAGATTGAGATGGCTAGGACACGTCCGGTGTATGTGCAGTAGATAATACAGTATGTGCAAAGTCTTGATGCACAGAGGGATTGTTTGAATAATGGCTGGCTTTTGAATAATGCTGTATCATTGAAGTTGAAATGTCCACAGATAGTGTCTGAACAGGATTTTAGGTATTCGTGTGACTAGCCGTATAGCAGACGAAAAACTGTACGATCAATGTGATTCGACCCCTCTTTGTACGGCTATAATTGAAGAATGTTGAAGATGGGAAGACTCCGTTTAACAGATGAAGGATGATAGATTTTGAAAGATCATACTTTTGGCCATCCGCCTAAGCCCAAACGAATTCGTCTTCGAATGGACTGGGAAATGGACATAAGAGATTTAAAGGAAAATAGAGATTCATGTTAAAGGATAAAAAGTGAAGTTTGGAATAGGTTGAGACGGTGAGGAACGTGCGCAGATGTCTTGGCCAAAGGAGATTGATGCTGTAATAAGCTGTTAGTAGTGGTAGTAGCACTAAAACTAAAATTCGAGTACAGCTTAAACTAGGTTCTCTAGTAGTCCAATTTTTTTCTGAGCAGAAGGCGAAATTGTTGTCTACAATATTTCCAAATTTAATGGAAACTCAGTATAGACAAAACTACTATTATTCATTTTTTTATATTTATTTTTGTAACAAACCAGTATTTTGTTTACGCCTTTGAAAGAATCTGTCTATCCCTGACGAAGCTATCCCAGCAATTTTGATGGTCAATTTTCACAGAAGTGAATAAAAATAATAGAGATATTAGATTAAAAAGTATTAGCCACTACGGTATAATTTTTTGGCTACAACAGTTTTTAGAGCAAAGGATCTTAATTCGTAGAACTGTAATCATAATTCTAATCATTACAAAGTTTATTTAGAGACTGAAAACAGTATTGGGTCTGCAATAATATTTCTATCAATATCGATATTCCTAATAATCTAAATTAGGCCCACCATACACCAAAATAAAGTCGAAAAATAGCGTACTGACGCTTCAGCTCAAAGTCAATGTTAAATCTAAGTCAATGAGTAGATGCTGAATACTTATCAAGTACAAAAAGAGGGATGAGAGAGATGAATGTTAGAGAGAGGAGAAAGAAAGAAGGGGGAGAGAAAAGAGAGTAGGCCTTAAAGAATAAAAATAGAACAAGAAAACAATCCGCTATTTGAGAGTCAAAATCTCTCCATTAACTTTATAATATTAATAACTGATGTAATATTACTCAAGCAAAAAACACAATAATAAATTGTAAGAGAGTAGGACTACTTTGCCAGCAGATTCTAAGATTCATTCATAGCTTTCAGAATGTCAAAGTATAAAAGTATTTTCTATACCTTTACTGCATGAATTTGGAAAAAATGAGAACTAATCGATAAATCATGAATTTGATGGTATCAGAGCCTTTAAAGTACTATGTAATACGATTGTATATACAGATTCACTGTTGAACAAACCTCATAGCCGCACATATGCCTAACCCTGCATAGGAAATCAGAGAATCTCTGGATAGGGTATCACAGATTCGTTCATAGACAGAGTGGGTCTTACGCCTCAATAAGCAGGTTATAAGGTCTGATTATAAATTTTGAGGATATCTTTCAGACTATTTTTACGGATCTAAGGGATCTACCTAATATATACATGCAGGAAGGGGAGGAAGGGTTCTGGTGCATATACTCTCGAAAACAACCTCTAAATAATCGAAAAAAATCCAAAGATTGCCTATATTTTCCACATAATTCACCGTCTTGCGGTTTCTCAAAGTTGCGCCCTCCCCTCAAACAAATTTCTGCCTTTTTCCTCTTCCTTCTGTGTTCAGGTGTTCAATTCTACATATCTCATGCCTGAATGAAGCAATAAGGAGAGTTGATAAGCCTTGAATTCATCTAAATTCACTTCAAAACATTTGATCGTTGGAAATTCATTCCTCAGCTGATCTTTCTTGAAACGTCCATGCCAAAGGGATTCAGTACCTCTGTGGTAGAATGCAACCAGCAATTTGTCGTTCTAAAAGTCTCCTTCAATCAATTTCGAGCAAACCTCTGCGTAAATCCTGCTACCAAACATGGCTCTCCGAGTTACATTTTGATTTCGACAACCCTCTTGGCACTATTCCAGATGATTCAGGAAAGAGCGAGTAGGGATGGCTGTAGCAACACCGAAGCAAATAATTTTTATTTAATAGTTCATTCTAATTATAACAACATCAAAGACTGACTGCTAACTTTAAGGAAGTCATCTGGCGTCAATGTCTTCCGCCAGTACCTCCACTCAACTCCTTCTAAGGAGCTCTCTCCCCCTGTGCCAACATTCCTCAACTTAAGAATCGCAATCTCCTTGAGAATATTAAGGGGACAAGGGAAACATACAGGCAATAAGCTTGCTCTTAATATCTGCATTAATAAAGATCGAAAAACAGAGAGCTATGACTTACAAATTATGAGCCTGCGACTCATCGGGCAGTATTGATGCACTTGTCCCTGTGATACATTATCATATTACAGTTATTTCCATGGCACTGCCATATATTTCTACTATATTACATAATCAAAACACTTACAGCATTAAACTCCTGGGGCTCAAAAGATCCAAGCCGTTCTTCAAAACAATCGTCATCATCAAAAAAATCTCTGAAATCTTCTACGGAAAGTTCTTCGCTATAGTCTCTTGCTGAAAGAAAGAAAAAACAAATTCAAAATACAATATCATTTGCCCAATGCCCAAAGTTCACGAGACATGCAAACAAAATCTAGAAAACCGTCAATTATGCGAAGAGATACCGTTTATTATAACTTAATTAACATAGTATATTGCCCGTTCTATGCGCTTTAGAGGATAAATAACCAAAAACGCTAAATTGAGCTCTATATGTTTTTCAACTTAAATGCTGATTTTCATGTTGAGTCGATCGAAAAATTTTGTTGGCCTTTACCTTTTCAATCCATAAGTCAAGGAAAAAAAATTCGGTGTCTATTAAGCAATCATATATTATATTTCTGACTCCCTATTTTCTTTCAGTTCCTATTCAGTTCAATTGACCTGTTTCCTTATCATGAGATTAGCTACATTTTGAAAAAAGGAAATCCAATTTTTTTTTGGTTTTCACGTAAAATTTGGTTTTCTCCATGTGCTCCTTCAGTACAAGGACAAAACAGAAAGTTTATGGATTACCTCCAGAGGAACAGTAAAATCAGTCATCTCTCTACAAAGGGTACCGGCTGTAAGTCTAGCCTCCTTTTCCGTAGTTTCTAAACTTTCGGGCGTTTAGTCTAGCACTTATAAAGATTCATTATCATAGATTTTCCTCCATATTAGTATACTATTTTCACTCCCCCCCCCCCTCTAATCAAAGGGCATAAAGAAAAGAAATTCAGCGGACATGTTGCAATCTAACATCAACTTATCTATTCTGGGACACCATTCTTTTAGGCATTTTCAATTATCTTAAGGATGACGGCTTGTCAATACTAACCAAGACAGTAAATCAATTAAACTTGTACTTTTCATCAATTAGTCAAAGCTTATCCCCCTTAAGGGACATCTTCCCTTTTTTCTCTTACAAATTTGTCTTATTTTTATCCAATTATACATACACCATATTGAAATTGGAAACAAAAATCACTTCTTTCAAAAGACCTAGCACCTGTCCATACTTTCCCTACACTAGCACCTGTTTACACTTATTCCTTTTACAATACATTCTTTGCTCAGTTGTTATAGATAATATCGATTTATGACGTTGATTTTTTGCAAAAATTGTGTTGTGTTTTATTTGATAAACAAACGACCTTAGCTGGGCCTTCTTTGCCTGGGATAGTTGATTTTGAGTAGAAATGTATTTCCTCTTACCTGAACCTTATGGTCCGTAAGGGTCTGTTACAACAGGTTCATTTAATTATTAAAAAATATCTCATTTCTTTAAAAATAAAAGAATAGGTGAATAATCTACAGCATACAGAAACATTGAAGGAAAAATCATAGTGATCTCGAGACTGAGATAAGATACTATAGTGTTTATTTCCAAAAGCTAAAACATTCACCTCCAAATTTAATTCAAATTATTTCTGAAAGTCGGATTCCCAGAAATATTATTTCCTAGTATATATTAGTTTGTTTCTGTAAATTTTACACTTCACTCTTTTCCTTGTTTTTCTGAACATGGCTTGGTCATTTTCACAGGCCTTTAGCGTATCCAATTAGGTCTTTCAACCCTGAATAAACAAGAAAGAACTTTCCAAGCGGAGACAAAGAGTGACAGAAACTTGTATTGAAGCATTACTAGTGCTGTTTCGACAGTGTTATAAAGTGCAACAAAACAGCCAACAACAATTTTACTGTGAAGACCCCAGGACTAAGGGGGCAGTACTCCCCTCACTTATAGCATAAATTATGATTGTTTGAAATTCAAAGCTGCTCTTCACTTTCATACATAGAAGGTTTTTTTTTATTTCAATTCATTTTTAAATCATAATCTTGAATATGAGGAGGTTTGGGATTACCGTGCCCCTCAAACTCTATTGCTTTCGCCAAAAATAGTTTTTCTAATGGTTCGGTTTGGAAATAAAAACGCTGTTTCAGCGATAACACAAAATTTTGTTGTTCTTTGATTGATTTTTTACAAAGAAAATACGTTCTAAAGATCTAAGAAAAATTCAAACCTTTTCATTGTGGTTCCCCTAACAAGCAGCACAAGATAAGCATGTTATGTACGATGAAAGTGATAAAATTTGTAATGGCTAACTACTAATTTAAATTTATTGTTTCTACTTTATTTAATTGAAATAGAACAAAAAAATACATCTACAAAATACAAGAATTTGGGAACTGTCAAAATATATATCGATTTAATACCTTTCAAATCCCGTGGATCATCTAAAGTGAGCGGTATATCCTCATCTGCTTCATCACTGTCAAATGTTAACCGATTGGGTTTTTTATCATTCATTTTTGCGTTAAAAACTATACTTCCATCATCGCTTAAACATTCTTCTATTTTTTCATCGAATATATTCTTATGAATTTCTTCAGGCGAAGTTCCATCCAAAAGCGACTTCTCCTGTGTCAAATTATCACACGTTTCCTCCGTTTCCTTGGGGGGCTTAAAAGTTTGAATAGGAAGCATTTCAATAGTTTGCATATTTGCAATGATATTATCAAATTCAGCATCTAATGTATTCGGTGGCTCACTATCCCAATCACCCCAAAATTTTGTCTTTTCTTCTAAAACAGACAATTTTGAAGCAGGCGGCGTAACTGGTGGTTTACTCGAGTTCAAAGATCCCTCTTTTGAGAAGAAGGGGACTTTTGGCTTAAATTTGGAGGCAGAACTGGTCCCAGTTGATGCTTTACTGGAAGAGCCAACATCGCTAACAGTTGAATCGGCAGAAATACTTTGCCTCTTAGCTAGAAAAATCAACAAAAATCTACATTATACGCTGTATTTGATATAAATATGCTATACATCGATAGCATACTGTAGGCTATATACCACTATGCACGGGACACAAAAAGGCCGTATCCAGAGACAGGGAAAGGGAGTCCCATAAAAAATCCAAGAATCGCGGAAAGTTATTATTATTTCCTTTGAGCGAAATCTCATTTTGACCCCTCCCCCTGATATTTCCTGGTTTTTACAAGTATTGCATACAGATAATCTCTGCTTGTTTTAATGTTACTCCTTGCTTTCAGTTGAATAAACTTGTTTTTTTTAATATTTAATTTCTGATCGTTTGTCACATCATACCCTGGCCTAACTAAGATATGATGTGGGGTATCGGCCACATAAACCCCCAATTTCTTGCCGATAAATTGTATATATCTATAACTATAAATTGGTCGGTAGCATCCTGATTTTTCTTTCTTTTTTTTTTTTTTTTGCTTAATAATTAAAATTGTAGATCGTAATGAAAATTTTGGACAAAATTTGGATAGTCAAAATTTTCGATGAACTATAGGTGTGTTGAATAAGTCCTTAATAATATTTTTACTAAAAAATTTCTGGAGGACGGAAAGGGGTATTATTGTTCATATGGATAGAAATCCTGCGTTAATTTGATCTTCTACGTGGCTGAAGCCATCACGACTTCTACAACAAGATTCTCTGACGTTTAAATGTGGCATATTATATACGTGTGTTTAAATACATTGAAAAATTATATATAAAAAGGGAAAAAAATATTGCTATTTAAAATCGCAAAAAAACTCCTGGTAGCAACTCCCTCCCAAGAAATTTCCTAGTGAGACTCATGATCCTCCCCCTCGCCCTTTTCAATTGTTTTCATTGTTACAATGGGAGGGGTATAATAGCCCCCACCCCAACCCTCCTAGCTTCAATAATAAAGGCGTAAACTAAAAATATTCCCAGAAATCAAGAGGGATTAGGTAGAAATTTCTGCCCCCCCCCTTTCCCCAAAATTCATTCAAAAATTACCTGAAAGCTCATTGAAAGTCAATATATTTAGAATTTAGAATGTACTCCTCGGGGCATCTGTCCACCGCCCCTCTTTCATAATAATTGATGCGCACTTACCAACCACTGTGTACAATTTCATGAAATATCAAGCAAATTAAGTTTTCTGCAATAAGAAGGGAATTATCACCCCGCAGCATCCTTGTTCAGGCTTAGTCTGAAATTTCTAAATGAAGGAAGATGAGAGATTATCTCCTACCCTCCGCTGTACCTCTTTCTATATTTATTTCAAGGATCATGAAGAGTTAGACAATTTGGGCGTTCAGATGCGAGTTTTTAGGCATCTGCCCCACACCCCACCAAAAGATGACCCGCTCACAATAGATGATGCGCAATTATACATAAAGAACCACAATTTTATGAAAAATCTAGTGAACCATTTCAGTTAAATCTAGCAGTAAGATAAATGTCATAGTAACTATTTATCTTGTATCAACTACGTGATTTTTCAGGAACGAATGTGCTACCATGTGACTTTACTTCCTCTGCAGCTAGGAAACTCAATTTATAGATTTTTGATATTTTTTTAAGCGTTTGGCTATCTCAGTATTTTCAGTGGATAGCAACTTGGTCCTCCTTGGGGCAAAATCGTAGTTTGGTGCCACCAAAACACCAACTTCCCATGGCACAACCTTTCTGGTCATTTAAAGAGAGCACTAGAACTTTGCATTTCCATTCGAATGAGCCCTTTCAGAATCTTCTAAAACCATTGGTTCGATGCGATCACCCCAGGGAAGAAAAAGTAAAAACGAATAAACGTGCAACCATGATCTTTCTTCTACGCAAAAAAAGAAGAAAATTACACATTTTTTTACATAGTAGCTTGAAGCCTCTTAAGTAGGGTTCTCTGATATGGTGAAACTAATGGTTTAGCTTTAATTAATATAAATTGGCTGTGGGTGGGGTTGCCCTCCTTTTAAAAAATCAGGCACAAATTTTAAGGATTTTTTTTGCGCAATATGTAATTTTAGGAAAAATTTCAAGATTTTACTAGAATTTACTCAATTCTAGATTAGAAAATTAGTTAGTAAAATATAGAATTTTGACGGAGGAACAGGCCGGATTTGGAGAATAGTATAATGCTACGCATTTGGCATTTGTCCTTAAGGCGCTTGTAGAAAATATGAACACAGGAAAACAGGCTATAGCATTGTTCATGTATATTTTCCAACCAATTTATGAGAAAAGATGCCCCTTGCGTTTGACCAAACAAAAGAGGGATGATCCCCGCAAGCCGTGGATTACGGAGGCAATAATAGACAAGATAAAAAAGGAACTTGTTAGATGAGCAATCTCTTAATAGTCAGGATGACGCAGATTTTGCAGAATTCAAACGAGTGAGAAGCACGGTGAACAGTATGAGAAGGCAAACAAAGAAGAAGTATTTTGAACAAAAGTTTTCAGGCAGTAAGGGAGATACCAAAACCACATGGCAGGTTATTAATGACTTTATGGGAAATCGGAAAAGTAGTCAGTCGCCTTGCATTGATATAAATGGAAGTTATGTGAGTGATAAGAATGTAGTCGCGAATTATTTTGGCCAGTTTTATTCTCAGGTTGGCTCGTCTGTTCAAGAGAGTGTAAGGTGTGACAAGGAAAATTTTCTTAGCGAGGAATTCGTGGACTCTCGTGGAGATACTGTTGAATTCCAGTTTGAAAAGTGCACAAGTGATGAAGTGATTAAAATAGTGACAAATATAAAATCGACCTATGCTGGGATAGATGGGGTGAATCTGAGAACTTTTAAAGCTGTTTTAACGTATATACTACCATGTATTCTCCATGTTATCAACTTATCTATAATATAAAATCGAATTATTCTGGGATAGATGGGGTGAATCTGAGAACTTTTAAAGCTGTGTTAACGTATATACTACCATGTATTCTCCATGTTATCAACTTATCTATAGAAACGGTGACCTTTCCAGAAGCGTTGAAGCAAGCTAAAATCATCCCGCTTTACAAAGGGGGTGCCAGGTCAGATGCCAGAAACTGGAGACCAATATAGATACTGCCTTTATTGTCAAAAATTTTGGAAAAAGCGATTCATCGCCGTCTATATGACCATCTCATGAAACATAGCCTACTCATTGACACCCAATTCGGATTTCGAAAAGGTCATTCCACTAGTCGTGCTGCCATTCATCTTGCTGATTTTGTTAACAATTGTTTGGAAAATGGTGAAATCCCTCTTACAGTATTTTTTTGATTTTAGGAAAGCATTTGACCTGGTAGATTTAAAAATTTTAATGTAAAGATTAGAATGCTTAGGTATTAAAGGAGTGAATTTAAAGTGGTTTGAAAGTTATTTGTGTGTGAGGTCTATTAAAGTGATGATTGATGATGTTTTTTCTTCCCCTTATCAAGTGTTGTGTGGTGTGCCACAGGGATTGGTCCTTGGTCCACTTCTGTATCTGGTTTATGTGGAAGGTATGAGGTTTTATCTTCCAGATTGCTGCTTGACGTCATTTGCTGATGACACTACTGTTACTTCTTATAGTCGTTGTTTGGATAGTCTTGTGTCGAAAGTGAATTGTGTTCTGAGAAATTTGAATGTGTTTACTAGTTTGAGTTAGTAATCAGTAAATGTTACTAAAACTAATTTTATTTTATATTCTAGAGTAGGCAAGCCCAGTGATGTTGATGGTAGAATTCTGTTTAATATTAAGCCTGTAGTTCAAGTTCAGTAAATTCGGTACTTCGGTTTTTATATTGATGGTAATTTTTCGTGGAAACGCCACAGTGATGTTGTCGCAACAAAGATTGCACGTGGCCTTGGAGTGATTCGTCATTTTAAAATTTTTTACCCCACAGAGTTTTATTGCTTTTATACCAAGCTTTGATTCATCCATATGCTTTGTATGGGTGTATGTTATGGGCAAGCAATTTTTATGTGAATTTTAAACGTGTTCAGAATCTTCAAAATAAAGCAATGCGTCTTATTAGTGGGTATATTGAAGGTATCCATAACACTTCAGCTTGCTTCAATAAGTTGCAAGTGTTGAATGTAGGACAGCTACGGGACTACCAAATAGGAATTTTTGCCTATCAATGCTGGAATAATATTAGTCCAGAGGTTTTTTGGGATTATTTTAGTGACAATAGGTCTTTGCACCATTATGAAACTGTCATGCTAGTGACTTCATTGTTCCGAATAGAAGTGGCTCCAGGGCCAGCTTCCATACTATATTTTCCGGACCTAATGTGTGGAACTCTGTTCCTGAGAGCATTCGGGTGGCTGAGCACCTGGGTTTATTCAAAAATAAATTAAAAATTATTTGTTAGGTCAAGGTTCATAGCTTTTTTTTATTATTATTATTATTTGTTGTTCCCTTGTTTATAGTTAATTATTAGTTAGTAGATAAGTTATATGTACCCACCCAGTCACAAGTGCTTTTTTTATTATTTGTCGTTTCTTTGTTTATAGTTGACTATTAGTTAGTAGATGAGTTGTATGTACCCGCCCAGTCGCAAGTACTTTTTTGCATCTTTCTCAGGGCAGGTATTGGAATATTAGTTAAATGTATTTTTGATGCTAAATAAAATGAACTGAACTGAACTGAAAGATAGCAAGAGAAAACCAATGTGAAAACTCCCGAATAACGTTGGGTAATGGGCTAGTAGTTCTATAAATTTTAAAACCCATCCACAAGAGCCCAATTCTCTTGCCCAGTGTTAAGTTGGATAGATTAACATAAATGAACATCTGAATATTGCGAAAGTATAGCAGAAGACGCTAAGTGTTTCACAGTTAACATTTGTTTCGAAACTAAATATTTGGAAACCAACGCTTTGCAGAATGATATACACCTAACAGTTTAGTTAAGCTGAATAAGGTACTGAGGTTGCGACAATAGTACATATGCTATTGAAAAGAATTTTCAGTTGCTACTAATTATGAAGGATATCACTAATTGCCGCGAATAATATTTTTTTTTTTTTGACAAGAATTACAAATTGTCAAAATGAGGAGGCAAACTAACCATTTAAAATTACAGCCATTAGCTGTCATTCACTATCTTGCAGCAACTGCAAGTACATTACATTATGTAGTGCAATACTACATTATAGATATATTACTAACTATATAACTGGTAAGGGTCCACAACTCCAACCAATCACTAATATTAAGCTAAGAAAACGATCACGTGACATTATACAACTGGTACCTGAAGAGAATATTTTCCATTGTATAGATACAGCAAATTGGTTTCAAATCTTCACAGGATAGTGTATGTTACGGTTTTTCTTCGTTTTTTCCTTGTTGTCCAGAAGGGTCTGCTGCTAGCAACGATATAATAGCACGCCTTTGACAGAAAACAAAAAGGGATACATAGCACTCATTTTAGGTTTAGAATTTGAGACTATATCTTTGATACAAATCTTTTGTACTTTGAGTATAAAAGAAAGCATGCTATAGCATTCCTACATTAGTGGGTGGACACAACTCATTGAAAGGTGAATGTTGATTTACAGCAGAACAAGAAAACAAAGATTTGTCATGGACTTCGTTTACAAATCAAGGCTCAAAATATTACAGATTCGACGTCAGAGATTACTTTATTCTGATTCAGGTGTTTATTTCCCTTTATTTACAGTTTTTAACCCTAGCGTAATCATCGATTCCTAATCTTCTCTTCGTTTCTTTTCACTTGCTTAGCAAACAAGAAACTTACATGACAAAGGAGATCGAAACTCTTCAAAATCACTATCATCATCATCATCAAGGAACACCAATTTTGTTTTTTTAGCCATTGAACTCCTGAAAACGAAAGAATAATAAAGTAATAAACAAAAACAAAAAAAAAGACAACGAAACTTCAATGTTTTAAATAGAGCAGGGTGTCTCATAAGGAAAAGAGGTTGTTTTTTTTCTATAACCCCCAGGTTTTTCCATTCCTTTTCATCTAAAATGAAACAAGTTTGAAGTTGTAAATCTCACAGTTTTGAGAAGGCTTTTCCTGTAGGGAGCAGGCCTCCCCATAGGAAAAGCTCCAGTTCCAAGTTTGGAATCTTGGAAAATTTATATATATATATATATATATATATATATATATATATATATATATATATATATATATATATATATATATATATATATATTTTAAACATTGACCTAAAAAAGTAACACTGTTATTAATATTTACTATCTTGGGATTTTTCGCAATCGCAAATGTTTATTTAGACCCCGCCCCCCAGCAATTCTTTTATATGAGAAGTTTGCTTTCTCCAGCAAGAATAAACTTTAAAAACGTGTATATTTGTGACCAGTACCAAAGTGACATTTTTGCAGTGAAAGAAGGAGTTCGACCTTTCTTCCCCTCTTTGGGAGGCTAAGGATATTGAAATAAACATTTGAAAGAAATGTTGAGGGGAAAGTTGAACTAAATCAAAACGTGCTATGTGCATACAGATTGCTGAAACAGGTGTATCTGAAATATTTTTGAAACAACTTACCATGTCAAGAGGAAGCTTCTGGGGTATCATGAGGGGGATGTTCAACTGACCAAAAGGTAACATGTACCTGTTACTACTGCTATTAATACTGCTGCTACCACTGTTACTGCTACTAATAATAATATACTATTACTGCTACTACTCTTCCTTCTACTACCACTACTACTATGATGCTAGCACAAATCAGGCTATATGTATGAAGGTGAAAATTTGACAGAGTATTAAGAGGAAATTTGAACTAAGTCAAAGCACACTATGTGCATGCAGATTATCAAAAGAATGTATCTCAAGAATGGATTTAGGTGTTAAGTTGGAACTTTCAGAGAATACTTAAAGGGTGACAAAAAGGTAATATGTGCATGCCACTACTAAAACTACTGCCACTGCTACTTTTACTAATACTACTGCTGCTTCTAAACTACTCCAACTACTACTTAAATTGGAACAACTTGAAACACAGGGGTTTTTTATTTAGTTTTAAAGCAACAATTAGTTTTAAAGCATAATGGGCAAAATTCATACCTGTGGGGGATTGGCATACCCAATATCCCTGGAGATACAGTTACTGGACCATTCAACTATGCTGAATAAAATGGCTCTCTCAAAATTTTGACTGTAAGTGCTTGAAAAATAATGGTCTAAAGAGGGGGGCTGCTTGCCCTCCAACCAATTTTGGCTCTTACAAAGGGCGCTAGAAATTTTATTTCCAATCAAATTAGCTCCTTTAAAGTTTAAATTATATCACTAGCTATGATAGAGCAACGCTGCCAATCATGTTACTAATATGCCCTTTTGAAAACCTGCATGCATATAGCCTTTTTGTTCAACTGAATCTCCTTTTAAGTATTCCCTAAAATTTTCACCTTAATGCCCTTAGTTACATTAGTTACAGTAACTGCAGAAATAGTATTAAAACTATACACATAGTGTTTTCTAGCTAGTTCAAAATCCACCACAACTTACCCTTAAAACTTAATAATGCAAGCTGTTCTTGAGATATTGCTTTTTTACTCTTTTTACAATCAACATTATTTTAATTTGTTCTGATTTAGTTCAACATCCACCTAAATATTCCTTGAAAGCTTCGTCTTAATACCCTTAGCTAGTGTAGTAGCAATAGTAGCAGTATGCACATAGCACCTTTGGTTTTCTTCAACATCTCCTTCAGCCCACAATGAAAGTTTCAATTTAATACTATTAACCATTCCTAAAGCATTGTTGATATGTCTTCTTGACAACCTGTGGGCATAGTGTGTTTCAGTTTAGTTCAATACAGGTTCAATATTGCCCAAAATTTTTGCCTTGATAACCATAGCTTTGGTAGCAGTAGTAGTAGTTCTGGTAGTAATAGTGGTAGCAGTAGAATTAATAGTAGTAGCCTTAGCTTTAGTAGCAGCAGTAGTAGTAATAGTAGTAGTAGGAGTAGAAGGAGTAGCAATATGATGCAAATATTGTCTTTTGGTTAGATCAAAATTCCCCACAACAAGCCCTGTAAGTTTTGACTTCCCAAACAAAACCATTCCTAAAATATTGCTGATATACCCTTTTTACAACCTGCATATAAACAGTTTGTTGTGATTCAGTTCACCTTCCCCCCTAAAAATTCCCTGAAAATTTCACAATTTATACCTATATATAGTTGTATAGTTGTAATAGTAGTCACAATAGTAGTATTTGTATTATTAGTACTAGTAATAGCATTAATAGTGATAGCACTAGTAATAGTAGTAGCAGTAGGATTAGCATATTACCTTTTGGTCAGTTGAGCATCCCTCTCAACAAGTCCTGGAAGTTTTAACTCAATACAATTAGCCATTGCTATGACATTGCTGATATGTCGTTTTGATAACCTATATATTCATAAACTTCTTGAAATTTTCATCTTAATGCTCTTAGTCTTGGAAGTAGTTGCAATAGAAGTAATAGTTGGATCAATAGTAGTAGTAAAACTAATACACACAGCAGTGACAGTAGCATTAGTAGTAGCATGCACATATAGCCTTTTGGTCAATTGATCTTCCCCTGAAAGCATTGTCTGGGAGTTCCACTTATTACACAAATCAATTCTTAATATATGCTATTTTGACAATCTGAATGCACATAGTATCTTTCGATTTAGTTCAAATTTGCCCTTACTATTCTCTTAAATTTGACCTTCACAGAGTTAGCCTTAATATTACTAGTAGTACATTAGTTGTGGTGGTAATAGTAGCAGTTTTAGTGTTGTATTAGAAGTAGTAGTAACAGTAGTAGCAGCAGCATTAATAATAGTAGTAGCATGTATATGTTGTCTTTTGGTCAGTTGAATATCCCCCTCATGATGCACTGGAAGTTTCACCTTGATACAGTAAGCTGTCCCAAAAATATTGCTGATGTGCCCTTTTGACGCCCTGTTCAGTTTATTACTCTAAGCCTTACAAGTTGTTCCAATTTAAGTAGTAGTTGGAGTAGTTTAGAAGCAGCAGTAGTATTAGTAAAAGTAGTGGTGGCAGTAGTTTTAGTTATGGCATGCACATATTACCTTTTTGTCACCCTTTAAGTATTCTCTGAAAGTTCCAACTTAATACCCAAATCCATTCTTGAGATACATTCTTTTGATAATCTGCATGCACATAGTGTGCTTTGACTTAGTTCAAATTTCCTCTTAATACTCTGTCAAATTTTCACCTTCATACATATAGCCTGATTTGTGCTAGCATCATAGTAGTAGTGGTAGTAGAAGGAAGAGTAGTAGCAGTAATAGTATATTATTATTAGTAGCAGTAACAGTGGTAGCAGCAGTATTAATAGCAGTAGTAACAGGTAAATGTTACCTTTTGGTCAGTTGAACATCCCCCTCATGATACCCCAGAAGCTTCCTCTTGACATGGTAAGTTGTTTCAAAAATATTTCAGATACACCTGTTTCAGCAAGCTGTATGCACATTGTACGTTTTGATTTAGTTCAACTTTCCCCTCAACATTTCTTTCAAATGTTTATTTCAATATCCTCAGCCTTGGTAGTACTTGCTACAGAAGCAGTAGTTTTAGTGATAGAAATGGTAGTAGTAGCAGTAAAAGCAGTGGTACTTGTAGCAGTAGTAGTAGCTTGCAAATATTGCCTTTTTGGTCAGTTGATCATCTCCCTTATCACTTCCTGAAAGTTCCAAAATAATATAATCAGTCATTCCTCAGTTATGTTCTTTTGACAGTCCATATACTATACACACAGTGTGTTTTGATTTAGTTCAACACTCCATTCAACATTCCCTGAAAGGCTTACCTAAATGCCCTTTGTATTTTGGGAAAGTAAAGGTCAAACATGCATACCTTTCCCAACATCATATACTATATGTAAACAATGAACAAATTGCCTAAATTACAGCCTCTATTCTGAGGGCTGTGGGGAGGTTGACATCCCCAAAGGCATAATTACTGGACCTTTCAACAATGCTGAAGAAAATAGATATCTCAAAATGTTGGTTAGATATTTGTTTTGGGAAATGATGGGCATAAAGGGGAGGGCTGGTTACCCTCAAATCACTTTTAACTCTTAAAAAGGTCATTATAACTTCCAATTTTCAATCTAATGAGCCCCATCTGAAGTTTATTTGACCACCAGTTCCATAAAAACCGTATGTGCCCCCAGGCATATAAGGTTATAAGGGTCTCTATGCCCCCAGGACAAAATTTACAACCCTTACCCCATGGCTCTAGGGGGTTGTGTCAACCATATATCTCACAGTTTCTATCACATAAATTTGGCAAAAAGAGAGCATCAGGAGAGGTAGTTGCCCTCCATCACTTTTGACTCTTAAGGGGGCTTAAAACGGGCACTAGAACTTCTGATTTCTAATCAAATGAGCCCCCTCCAAAGTTTATATAACCACCCCTTCCATAAAACACTATATGTTAATAATGGGCAACTAGTTTAACTTACAGCCCTTGCCCTGCAGGCTGTACAGGCTGCCATCCTCAAAGACATAATTACTGAACCTTCCAATTACGCAGAACAAAATGACTATCTCTAACTTTTGATCAGATGTGTTTGGGGAAATGATAGGTGTGGCTGGTTGCTCTCAAGTTACTTTTCAAAAAGTTTGTGGTAACAAACTGTAAGTAAGGAGCAACTAAATGTAAGGACTGTAAGTAAGGAGACTTTTGGCAACTATTGACTGTTTTACCTTTTGGGGTCCCATGAAGGGTTCAAAATGGAATTTGCCCTGGAAACAATTATTAAACTAGGCCTATGAAATAGCACAAGAAAAACCATCAACTGATGTATTCAGTTTCATTCTAGCTAAATTATGTTGTAAATGCAAAATTACCTGGGTTTCTAACTGCACTCATCACATCATCATATATTTTGTGGAAACAAACTGTAAGTAAGGAGCAACCCAGCTCAATAGTAACCAAAACTCTAAAAAACGAAATTTTGATACCAATAGATACACCAAAAGAATCGGATTTTTATGCTGATTTCAAATATATAAGTTTCATCAAGTTTAGTCTTACCAATCAAAAGTTATAAGCCTGAGAAAATTTGCCTTATTTTCAAAAAAAGAGGAAATATCCCCTAAAAGTCATAGAAGTTTCATGAAAATCACACCATCAGATTCAGCATATTAAAGATGCTCTTTTTTTTATCAGGGGGATTGCATTGACCCAGTGGTACTAGAATATTGCAAGAGGATCATTGAGGAGCTTTTCATGGGGGAAGGAGATTTTCTAAAAAGGGGCACCAGATTTCTCAGCATTATTTAAAAAACAATCAGGAATTAAATAAAGAAAAACAAGTTTTTTCAAGTGAAAGTAAGGAGCAACATTAAAAACTTAAAACAAATAGAAATTATTATGTATATGAGTGTTTGCCCCCTAGTCAATACCTTGCTCTTTACACTACTAAAGTTTTTTTAGTACTTTCAAAAGAGCTATTTATTGTAATTAAATGGCATTTGTGATTCAGGGGTCATTCTTAAAGAATTGGAAAAAAATTCGAACTTTAGCATAGAGCGTGAGGTATTGACGAGGGGGCAAACCCCCTTGTATATGTTTCAATTTCTGTTCATTTTAAGTTTTAATTTTGCTCCTTATTTTCAGTTGAAAAACTTGTTTTTTATTTAATCACTATTAAAAAGGGCACCAAAACTTTCAATTTCTAATCAAATGAGCCCCTTTTGAAGTTTCTATGACAACTCCTTCTATATGAAGTCTCCTGGTAAAAAAAAAAAAAAAAAAAAAAAAAAAATAAAACATTGTGTCAACATTGTTCTTTACTTAGGCAGTGCTACTGCACTGCCTATGAAGAATCAGAAACAGATGACTTGTTTTTAATTTACCTTTTCTGTTTTTTTTTTTAAAATAAATTTTTTGTCTCTGTTTTTTTCCCCTTTTTTTCCCCCTTTTTTTTTTTTTTTTTTTTTTTTTTTATGATAAAAAAATGAGATATTCTAGAATTTCGGACTTACAAAACAGTGTTTTCAGCATAACTTGAAATTGTAAAGAAGCATGGTTACATTTCATGCCCTATACAATTTGGTAAATTTTCGGTATTTGTTTAGCCTTGTGTCACCTGATAAGGAGACATGTTAAGAAAACAATTCTTACTTTAAAATATGTATAATGATCCTAGTTCTTATATTATCCAACTGGAGAATCTTTATCATCAAGTCTTTCCTCTAAAAATCCTTCTTTTTCCAGCTTAAAAGGAAATGTTTCCAAAACCCACGCTGCTGAGATTCAATGCTCAAGTCTTTTTAAATTGCCGCCTAATAAGTTGTTTTATAGATAGCAACCATGCTGGTCTTTTTAATACTTTTTTTTTTAAAGAGCAGTGGCGAAGGGCAAATATCAAAATATGAATGCTAAAGACCGGCATGAATACTATCTATAAAAGAACTTATTAGGCGGCAATTTATAGCGGCAATTTAAAAAGACTTAAGCATTGAATCTCAGCAGCATGGGTTTCGGAAATTTTTTATTTATAGATGGAAAAAGAATGATTTTTAGAGGAAAGACTTGATGATAAAGATTCTCCCGTTGGATAATATAAGAACTAGGATCATTATACATATTTTAAAGTAAGAATTGTTTTCTTAACATGTCTCCTTATCAGGTGACACAAGGCTAAACAAATACCAAATTTTCTACATATTTATATAAATTAGCTAGGAAGGAAGGCAATACATCACTATGCTATGTTTTATGCTCTTTTCAAACTCATTAATTTCTTACAGGGCAAATTCCATTCTGAGCCCTTAATGGGGCCCCAAAAGGCAACTATTTTTTTAATTAGTTCAGCCAATAGAAAGTGCTTTTATCTGCACTTGTGACAGCAACTCCTTGATAGAAGTAGTCAAAACAAGAAATGGCTGAATAAAAGAGAATACTCATGGAACCTGACAATTTTTATTTGCTGAAAATGGAAATTGTATTTGTTGAAAATGGAAATTTTTTCTCACTAAACAATTTTTTAAAACATATTTTTAAACTTTTGGAAACTATGGACTGCTACACCTATGGGAGCCCCATTAAGGGTTCAACATGGAGTTTGCCCTGAAAACAATTCTTGAACTAAAGAAAAACATCAACTGATGTATTTACTTTCATCCTAGCTAAATTATATTGTAAAATGCAAATTTATCTGGGTTTCTTACTGCACTCATCCCATCATCAAACAGTTTGTGTCAGCAAACTGTAAGGATCAGCCCAGCTCAATAGTAACCGAAACTCTAAAAACCAGAATTTTGATACCAATAGACATATCAAAAGAATTGGCTTATTATGCTGATTCCAAACATATAAGAGTCATTAAGTTTAATCTTACTGATCAAAAGTTACAGGCCTGAGAAAATTTGTCTGATTTTCAAAAAAAGGGGGAAAGACCCCCTAGAAGTCATAGAATTTTAACAAAAATCACAAGATTAGATTCAGCATATCAAAGAGCCTTAGTGTAGAGGTTGTTAGTTCCTACCTCCAAAAATGTGGAACTTTGTAATTTTTGCCAGAAGAAAGATCACAGATGGATGTTTTTTTTTCCCCCAGTGATGATTGTATTGACCCAGTGGGCCTAGTATGTTGAGAGAGGATTTATTCTAATGGAAATAAAAAGTTCTAGTGCCCTTTTTAAATGACCAAAAAAATTGGTGGGCTTTTGGGCTTTTAGGCCCCCTCTCACACCACTTTTTTGCCAAAATTGTCCAATCAAATTTTTGAAACAGCTATTTTGCTCAACATAGTTGAAAGGCCTAATAACTATGTCTTTGGAGATAAAATGACCCCCCACAGCTCCTGGGGAAAGGTATTTAAGGTATGAAATGTGTCCATTGTTTACATATAGTATTTGTTATTGGGGAATATGCATAAATCTTTTGGGTGGGGAGGGGAGGATGAATTTTCTGCTGGGGGGATTTTGCATGGAGAGAATTTTCTGCTGTGGGATTTTGTATAGAGAGAATTTTCCATAGAGAGGGAAGCTTCCAGGGGGAGAACTTTTCAGGGGAAATTTCAAACTGGGTGAAATTGCCAGAATTCCTATACAAAATTTCTTTATATGCCTTGCTTTCTCTTCATCAATTCAATTTTATGCATGGAGATGCTAAGAATAATTGTCTAGGGTAAATTTTTGCCAGGATTGAAATGTCAAGAAGACATTTCTGTGGAAAGGAGAATTTTTCCATGGAGGTGGAGCCAGATATCCTATCATTATTTAAAAAACAATAAGAAATTAAATAAAGAAAACTAACTTTTGTTACAAAAACAAAAATAAACAGTTTTTTTTCAATTGAAGTAAGGAGCAACATCAAAAGTTAAAACAAACAGAAATTATTAAATATATGAGGGGGTTTGCCCCCTCCTCAACACCTTGATCTTATGCTAAAGTTTATATGTTGTCTAATTCTTTAAAAACAACTCCTGAAACACAAGGGTCATTTAATCTAAACAATAGGTAACTTTTTCTTAAAGTGCCAAAAAACTTTAGCATGAAGAGCAAGGTGTTGAGGAGGGGGCACCTGCTCCGCCCCCCCCCCCCTCATATACATAACAATTTCTGTTTGTTTTAAGTCTTAATGTTGCTCCTTACTTTCAGCTAAAAAAAAAACTTGTTTTCTTATTTAATCACTTTCACATAACAAGGCTGGAAATTTCTATGTATTTAATGGTGTAAATCTATTAGCTGTAGGCATATTGGGTGAAATTCTAGTCTAGCTAGGCCTACTATTTACTATCTTGGAAAGGGGTTAGGTTAAGAAAATGAAACTTTCAGGGATGGGTCTACAGACTAAAGTATGTCCTAGGAAGGTATTTTGAAGTACCTAACTCAACTCCTTCCTCTAGAGGGCCCTGGCCTTTAAAAATCTTTGTGTTAGCCTATATAAGTGAAACCTTGCAAATTAGATCTTCTGCTTACATGAAGAACAACAAAACTGTTTTCAGATTCACACCTTTGCTCAATCCCAATTTATTAGGTTTCAAAGATCTGTAACTACATTTCCTAAATTTAGAAAAAACCTATTGATATGGCTTAAAAGTCTACTCAAATAGCCTAATAGGAATTGCATTTTCAGAGCTAAATCAAGAGTAAAAGAAACTGATAAGTGGAAATTGAGGTAAAATGTTGTTTTGTAAAAATTTCAATAATTTCAATAGGCCTATTTCAATAGGCTAGACCAATCAAGTAGGCCAAGGCAAATTTCTAAGACTTGGAAATCAGAAGAGGGTTAACATGAAAGCTTGGCAATACCTACCCAGAATATTTTTTTACCCTGGATTTAGGCCTATTACAAAAATTGTTTTTTTATCAACATAAAGTAGGCTACTGTTTTTTATCTACAAAAAGTAGGCTAGCTAAACCAAAATTTTACCAGCACAGTGCAACATGGGGAATAGTGTGCTGTTTCTCTTTGGATCACAAAGGTTTGATCACCATTTACAAATTTTGATAGTGCTGCAGATAGGCATGGCATTGGGAAGGTTAAGCTTGATGTTGGTTATTCCAACTTCTTGGTGGAGGTGCAGAATGCCTAGCCCTTAGCTGACAAGGCTTATTCAAATTCATCATCACTGGTTTGCCATTACATTGAGGATTTATTGGCACAAATTGTTTCTGACCCCCTTGGGGATCTGGTAAATCAGCCTAGCCTATTCATCTTCCCAAAATTCACTTCAGCTTATAGCCTAGCTTATTACACAATTATCTAAGATTCTAAAAAGGCAACAGAATCAATAATTTCTAAAGAATAAAAAAAAAATGCATTCTAACCCACTCACAAAAATATTGCAAACTTGAAGCTAAGATTTTACATCCAACTTATATTGTGCTGTAGGACCATGGTCTGCATATTTAAATTTCTAAATCTTTCATCATACCATCTAGATTTTAGTGATAAATACCAATGTTATAGAGTTCTATTAAAGCAACAGTAATTTCACATTGGCCAGGTCGGCCCACAAAACTCGTTTGTTTATGGTTTGTAAGAATTAGTACAGGAATAATAAGGTTTGACCAGGAACAAATTGATAAACTAATTCTATCTTCACTATCCAGACCAGAAAAAATCGCTGAACAATATATCCAAAATCCCCATCTCCAACTCGTTGCGAATTTGTTTTTTTCGCCGTTTTTTTTTATTAATCTTTATTTTTTGGAAAAAATGAAATATCACGAAACTGGTGTTTGATATGTCTTTCCGTATCAAATTTAAAAGCCGAAACGATATCTGATGTTATTTTTTCCGAAATGTCAAAAAATAAATCAGAAATACTCTGTTTTTGAACAAAAATGAACAAATTTTAACGTTTTAGGTAAAAAAAAAAACAAGCGTTCGATAGAAGTTTCTAGATCAGTTTTGAGTTGACAAACTAGTTTTCCAAGATACTTCAAGATCTTTTTAATACCCATCCTCCCCACCCTTCCCCAAAAACCTTGCTCTTCGCAGGCATTTGAGAT
Source organism: Artemia sp. Qi Xiang Cuo (assembly GCF_049724085.1). Classification (NCBI taxonomy): domain Eukaryota; kingdom Metazoa; phylum Arthropoda; class Branchiopoda; order Anostraca; family Artemiidae; genus Artemia; species Artemia sp. Qi Xiang Cuo. The sequence goes on along the minus strand of NC_142798.1, from coordinate 27,386,767 downwards.
CGAATCCATTCACTTTTATCACCATAAAAAACGACGTGGTAAAATTATTTGTAATAAAACGAAAGAAAATTTCACATCTGATTGATCAAAGGAACAAAAATCACACGGAAAATTAAATCACAGGCTTAAAGCTCATCCTCAGAAAACTCATATTCTTGACACTTCGCGTTGTTGCATGAAACTCCTCTACATACTCGACAAGCTATGGTGTATTCAAGGCCATTGTTCTTGCAGGAGCATCTTTCACTGTCGCAACCATCAGCTCGGCAAGAACACTTCACTGTCTTTAGAAGATGAGGAGGAGGAGCGGGGAGATCCGTCATTTTTGGCTCTAAGACTTCGTTGCCTTGAAGATTCCATCCCCAGCTTAGGGGGTCAACCGTGTTCCCAAGCCAAATATGAACCTGGTTGTAGACTGGGAACGAATGATACTTTGCTGCCATTATAGTCAGAGGTAGCTCTTGTGGGTGTACGAATGAGGTGGCAGTATTGACTTTTCTCTGGAAAACTTGGTTCCTGGTAGTGTCAAGACTTGGCAGATCCTGGCAGTTGTGGAGTTTCAGCAAAGCTTTCTCTCCAGCCGCAGCTATCTCATCATGAGATGCAGATTTTTTGGTAAACAGGGTACTGGCGTCTCTGAAGCTCGAGCTGGATAACAATAGCTGAAGAGCTTTTCCTTTTCTGATGTCATAAAAGGTACGATGTTTTGTCGCAACCCAGTATGGCGTGACAGAACGGCATCAGCTGGCAAACTGCCGATCCTAGCTTGTCTTTTATCTGACAAACATCCCAAGCTGAGCAGTCACTTCCGAATTTCACTTCCGGCGAGAAGTAAACTCGATTTGAACTCTTGTCTACATGACAGACGAGGAGGACGAGAACATCAATGTCATCAGCAACCACAATGGTGTCGCTATAGAGTGCAGTTTCCGTGGCCTTCTTCACTATTTCTAGATCAGCATCTCTTTCAGAGTGGTATAAATCGCAACCGCTGGCTACCAGAGTGTTTCCAAGAATCTTCAGATAACGCGATTTTTTTCCTTGCATGAAAGACACTCCTCCTTCTTCATGCAAAGATTCATGTCTTCGGTAAATAACACTTCGTGGCAGACAGATCCAGCTCGACGCAAATGGGTTGCACCTTTGATTGACGGACAGCCGTCGTATCCGTCGAAGACGACAACTGCACGGAGATGCTTTTTTTCGACGTAATGAATGTACGAAGACATGATAGCCTTGTATGTGGAAGTGACCTTCCTCGGGATCCGATGGAGAAGGGCGCCCCCGTCTAAGACGAAGCTGGTAATTCCCACCGGTCTTGGGGACTGAGCATCAAACCCATATGACTGATAGACTGCTTTTGCTAGCTTGGGCTTGTTGGCCTTTCGCATGAATCCGTTTCTTTCGAAAAGAGCAGGAGGAATGGTATAGAGCTCAAACTTGAAATAATCTTCCTTGAGACTAGACCTCTGGGCAACGATACTGAACCTCTGAAAAAGTAGCACCAGGTCGATGTGCACCACCTCACAAGAGCCCGACTTTTTTGTGGTCATCAGAGTCACTTGTTCTTTCTTTTTAAAGACTTGTTCCTTCAAGGTCTTTTCTGACATCTTGTCTAAGATTTTCTTCCCAGCAGATTCAGCTTCGTCAACATTCACGTTTGGAGATGAAGTTACTCCATTTGCAACGTCTCTCAGTTTTAAATTGCCTTTGAATGGGGATGACACTTCGAAGAAATCTACCAGCTTCGCGGTATCTTCACGGTCACGGGTTTGTCTGTTCAGACTCAAGTCACGATGCTGCTCGCTTGTAGAGTAGCCGATATTCGTCAGGTTCTGCATCAACAGGTTGACCTCAAGACACGCCGGCCTCGATAGGACCCAAATCCCTCTCTGTTCTTCAGTCATGCCACCACCACCAGTAAGTCCTCCCGATGTCTTTAGGCTTCGCATGTACTGTACTCTTGTTCAATAACTAAGTCTGCTGAGAGGCCGGCCCAGCGCTGATCTGACCTTCTAATCGTGTGTCCTTGCCCACTGAACATCTGAAACATTTTTGGGTGATGACCGGGGATCTTAGTCACCTCTTGGATGTACAACCAGACAGATTTCACGTAAAGGTTGTGCCCAGATGCGGCTAGGTAGGGAAGTATTTCTGCTGCAACCTGCAAATGCAGGTCCCATAGGCCTAGTCTCTCGGCACGTATAAACTTGGGAAGCTTTTCAACCATGTCAAGGTACTGCAGCCAGAGCTTTGCTGTTCGGTGAGCTGCGCTTTAAACGCAGGGAAATGTATCTTTCAACTGCTTATACCTGCACCAGTAGATGGCAATGATAAGCAAAATGGTCTATGAAGGGGAGTATGCAGAGAAGAAGTTTTGTTAATGCAGGCCATGTCCTGATTAAGGCTATGCAATTCAACTTATTTACAAGTTATTTACCCTAACATTTATATCAATAAACTACAAACCTGAATGAGATTCTTTGTACGATCCGGACCGGAGATAACTTTTTATTTGCATAAGACTGCAGCTCGGTTGCCACAAGATGGTGTTGAGAACGTGTGTAAGTGTAATCACGCCAGCTTGAAAAGATCTGGATGTGTACTGAAAAAAGACAAACGAACGGACAAAAAAAAACACACAAAAAAATGATATCATCGTTATCACTTGTTTTTTTTTTGCCAAAAATAGCGAAATTTTGTTATTTTTTTTTTACTAAAAATGGATTTTTTTTTTCATTTTTTTTTACGTTTATGAGAAAATCTAACGTCAGAAACGGTTTCAGCTCTCAATTGTGATACAGATAGACGAATTAACCACTCATTTCGTAACACTTAATTTTTTCATGAAAAATAAAAATAAATGTAACAAAAATAGCGAAAAAAAAAACAATTTCGCAACAGGTTAGATATGGGGATTTTGGATAAGTTGTTCAGTGCTTTTTTTTTGGTCCGGCGGATTGTGGAGAAAGCATTACTTTATCAATTTGTTCCTTGTTCATTTTTTTGTGTATTATTACTGTACTAAATGTAAATTTTTCTGATTGGTTGATATATTTGAGCTAGCTAGTCACAGACCATTTTAAACTCCTTCGTTAAGTGCTTGCTCTATTGAATGGAAATCCAATATAACTTAAGTTACTGCGAGTAATATTTTTTCTATGACTGGAAAAGTGACTCTAGTTTTCGAAAATTTAAGGGAAGAGGGATAGAATGCATTACCTTTAAATATGCGGGTGGGTCTTTTTTTCAATAAAAAAAAAATTCTAAAATGAATGATATATTTTAATAGAATTACTAAAAAGGTTATGTAACTAAATCTGGGGTGGGGCAAAAATATCAAGGGTGCATTTGACCCCACCCCCAATTGACGTCACAGGATTGGAATAGCTCAATAATGCTAAATTTTAGCTTTACTTTGGGTACTCTTTTGACTCGACAGAAGACACTCTAGTGTGAAATTGATGAGTTTTTTATTTTATTTTTATTTCCTTTTTTATTTTTTAGATTGGAATACTTTCAAAATCCTTTTAGGTATGCGTTATCTTTGTGTTCTCGCTGTTTTAATCTTGTTTTGTCTTCTGCTCTTGTGCACAGAACACTTTTGACTATTCAGACAAATATATTTTCTACAGTGAATTCTAATGACTTCAGATCGTATCCTTGGTTCTCTTTATTATTTTTCTTTGGAGGTTTAAGCCGTCAGGATTTTTAGTAGGTGGAATACCTTGAAACAAAGGTTGCTAAAGTAGATGCAGCTGCTAGTTACGGTGATCGTGGGACAGTATATAACGTCACAGAGTAAATCACAAAAGTTTTCAGTGAGCCCCATCCTGTCATCTAAATCAAAGAAAATCTCTTCTCTAAGAAAGCAAACATCGATAGAAGTTAAAAGGACAACTTTAATTAAGCAACAAACTTTTCTCAACCCTCAAATTCTGTAAATTTATAGCTAGAGTGTCACTTTTTCAATCTGAAATTATTATAGAAGCAATCAGCTTGTCTCGACACAAATTTTATTGCGCATATTCAAGACTTGCAAATCCACGAAAGTTAATGGCCTTTGCCCAATCTCCCGTTGAATCATACCCGAGCATTTGCTGAACTCTTGAATCATGCCCTCAACTAAGATACTGAAAACTGAGAGAATTCCTGCATGCCAGAAGAATAGGGCTATCATTATTTTGTTTAAGAAAAGTAGAAAACTGTAGTAATTGGCGTGGTATCACTTTAAAGTCGGAAGGGAGTAAAGCCCTCTGTCAGATACCCTTCAGGGACGTAATTTTCAATGAATCAGGGAGGCAAATGCCTCATCTAGACCCCATTTTGCCCCCCCCCCTCAGGATTTTTACTAAATTACGCCACTTCTACCATTGATCCTCATTCCGTCTAAATTTCATGCAGTACTGAGAGATATCCGAAGAAAAACTAAATATGGACCTGGTTAAAAAAAAATTAGCCTAGTCTTGATTCCTTGAAAAAGCAAGCAAATTCCAAACTTGAGAATTTCGTATCTTTGCTGAATTTTTATCGGTGAAAGAAAGAAGCAACTCCAACATTCAGAATTTACAGCATAATTGCAGACTTGCTCATTGAAGCAATGATCTAAGTTCTGACTCAGTACAAAAGCCAGCCAACTCGCCATTATGCGCAAATCAAGCTAATTTCAAGCTGTGGACGTTCCCAAAAGTGATGTAGACAAACTCCTTAAACTCTGCAAAACTGGCTTTGTCCCAGCTACAAAATTACATTGTATTACTATGACTTGGTGCAAAAACGACCTAGTTAGTCGTTCAAAAACTGACCAGTTCATGGTCCTAATTCATAATCAACATAATCTCAAGGGAACAACCTTTACTAGAAAAGCGCCCAAAAAAAGAAATATTAATCACAATTATAATATTTTATTGCCATTTAATGTGTGTGACATTTTAGATTTAACTACATAGATGAGCTTGTCATGAAGTGGTAAAAAGCTCAGTTCTCTGAAATTTTTTAGTAGTTGTGTTTTTGGATTAGATAGGATTTTCATATGCATATCTAGATGTGTGCCTATCTGGACATCTGGACATCTATCAGCAATAGATGCATCCTAGTAAAAATAAACCAAGGTCCATAGTAACTGTAAGTTAAAAACTTGTTTCTTAGGAAACTGTCTAGTGAGAAGCATTTGTTGGTAAAATTCGAGATGAGGGGTTTTTGTGAATCTTGGAAAGGAGTTTAGTTAGGTGAACGACACTAAATGAATCCAAAGTTTCAATGGTCTCCTGGAACGGCATTTTGAAGTACCTTTCAGGGATAGCTCCTCTCAGAAGGAACTGAACTTTGATAACCGTTTACCATCTTTGTGATATAAAATTGAAACCTTGAGAAATAGATATGCAACTCAAACGAGGTACAAGGTGAGTGTTTTGAGCCTCATACCTTTGCTTAGTCCTAATATTTAAGGTTCTAGTGATTTTAACTTTAGCCCCAAAATTCAGGGAAAATGGCTTGATATGGCTTAAATACTGCTGAAATAATACGAATTGCATTCTCAGAAACCAGAGCCAATACGAAAGAGACTGAACACCCAAAACAAATGTAAAAAGTTTTTTTTATACATGTATAGGTAAGTTAGCTAGGTCATCAACTGAATTTTCTAAGCCCTAGGAATAACAAAACAACAGAGACAGTAGATTGATAATACCTTCCAAGGGTATATTTAAGTTGTTGGATTTACTCATAATAATAATAATATAATGCAAAAACGTAGGCCAGAGCCTCTTACAAAATGTAACTTTCATGAAAGTTACATTCGCCTAACTCAATTGCTTTCCGAAATAGCCAGAAGCCCCAACTAGATTTTTGCCACATCTGGCAATAAGCGTCAAACTAGATAGTTCAGATTCAACTTAATAAGAACTAATAATTATGAAAACAAATTTTGAGAATTGCAAAAGGAGCCTGAACACCATCAAACATGATACCAGAACCAAGCATGATACCAAATGATACCAAACATGATACCAAACATGATACCAAACATGATGCAAAAGGAGCCTGAACACCATCAAACATGATACCAGAACACCATTGAATTTTTCGTTATTGAAAACCTCAAACTGGAGGTTTACAGAATCCCTTCAGTTTTTGGAATGGGTGGCAGTTATACGCCTCCCTTTTTTTCTTTTTTTATCAATGCTAGCAGATTATTGAACGATCATAGAGATGCTGTTAATGGCTCATTTGGAAGCTAATGCTTATGCCCATGTGAGTTTTATAAATTTGTCATGAATGCTTTGGAGTAAAGTGTCATATGGCCCTCAAAACTGAGACTTTTTGGCGCTATTTCCAAAGCAGTCTAGGCAGTGCCGGATCCAGGGGGCGCGCGCCCCTAACATAGTCTAAAGTAGTGTAATTTACTAAATTAACGCAAATTTGCGATAATTAAACTTACTCCTAACGCAAGTTTATCGGATCAACCTATTTTGTCCCCCCCCCCCTGAAAAAAATCCTGGATCCACCCCTGAGTATATGTAAGATTAATAGACACAAGAATTAGACCATTCAAATCATGATTGTAAAACAACTTTTAATTAAAGGCTTACCGTCTCCCCTGATGGTTGCAGCACTAGCCGCAATCCAGCAAAGAGCAAACTGCAGCCCATGTTAACCAAAAATTTTACAACATGTTTTCAAAGAAACTGTCAAGTAAAAAAAAATCCCAGTTGGTACTGCTTCGGATACATAAACTATTTTATAGATAGATTCAACAGAACAATAATTTTTAGTTTTATTTTCGAGTATTAGGAAAAGAGCCTGAAGCCTCTTAAACATAAAATTTAGCAAATTCTTTTGTTGGATTGTTACAAATATCCTTAGAGGCAGGCTTGCATAGTTGGGTATGCTCTTTTTTCTCCAAGCTTGTATTCTTTTGGATTTCGCACCTGACTAATATGTTCTGAGGGGAAGGAGTCAGGAAATCGACACGTCAGGACCACTACCGTCAGGAAATCGACAAAATCCGTCATCTAACCATCTAACCGTCACAAGCACTAAACGTCGTTTCGTCGACAAGGAAAATCCATCAGAGCATCGACACGTCAGAACATCGACAGTCGTAACACCGGTACGCCAGGACATCGACAGTCGCAATCGCTACCCGTCAGAACGTCGATAGTCATAACATCGACACGTCATGACAGTCGAAATCGCTACGCGTCAGAACGTCGACAGTCATAACATCGACATGTCAGTTCATCGACAGCCACAATCGCTGCCCGTCAGAACGTCGACAGTCATAAAACCGACACGTAATAACATTAAAAAATTGTTTAGATGTTGTGAGGTGTCGATGTTATGACTGTCGACGTTCTGACGGTTAGTGGCTCTGACGGATTTTCGTTATGCTAAAATTATTTAAGTTTATATAACAGTAATAATTATATGATAGTTTAGAAACAAATTTCGGCTATATGTTTGCACATCAGGGGGGTGGGGGTAAAGCATAGCATATGTTAAATACGTAACCTAATCTAACCTAGGTACCTGTCCCCCCTAAACCCCAAAAAACTAAAGTTTAAAATTTTAGATGTTATGAGGTGTCGATGTTATGACTGTCGACATTCTGACGGGTAACGATTGTGACTGTCGATGAACTGACGTGTCGATGTTATGACTGTCGACGTTCTGACGGGTAGCGAGTGTGACTTTCGATGTCCTGACGTGTCGATGTTATGACTGTCGATGTCCTGACGTGTCAATGTTCTGATGGATTTTCCTTGTCGACGAAATGACGTTTAGTGCTTTTGACGGTTAGATGGAATGGTAGCACCCCGTTCTGAGGAAGTTTAGCTAACAATTTTTTAGGTAGACTTTTGCATCAACGGGGTGCAGAAACCTGATAGCTTACACGGTTAGTTAAGACATATGGCTTGAGAAAGTCTGTTATTTTTCTTTTTACACATACTTCAACTATAATATAACAATAAAACAGGTTTAACAGCCCCAAACTTTATTATAGGAACAAATTTACGTTGTTTACTCTTACTTCACTCAAGCTACTACATTTAACGATATCTAAGTTTATTGTTTAAGTTTTATTTGTTTTTAAACTAAAAACCAGCAAAAATTAATCTTATAAACACTTTTGTTCAGCATTTTTCAGCAGGATTCCCGATTGATTGGGACTTGACCAAGGAGCTGTACTTTACCAGATATTTTCAAAGCCTCCTTATTTACTATTTTTAACCGGATCACAACTATAAAATTTCTCAGGTTTTTCGAATGCATCTTACCTTATGCTGCTTGTTAGGCACTCAAAGCTGACGCTACAAAAATTGGTACTTTTCATTTTTCCATTATATTAAAAGATTGGTTTAAGTTTTAATACTGAAAATGCCAGTACTTGGTATTTAATTCTAATTCCCAGATGACCCTTCTTGATTGTGATTTATTTTCTGTAAACTGTATAAATACTACCTACTGTCTTGAAATTTATATATGTAAAGTGTTTATTTCTTTGCAAATACGAGCATGGGCTGATATTAATGATTAGCTAAAACTAATTTTCTATAGTGGGTTAGAAGTAAATTATCATTATTACCAAATGCTAGGAGGATAATTTTATGGTCACAGAGCTAATTTAAGAAAAGTTCTGTTTATTTTGGTCTCGAATGTTCGATTTTCGAGCACAAACTAGCTGTTTGCAAAAGATAACTAGTGACATTTTCTTTATTAGCTTAAGTTTCTTTCATTTTTGGTTGCTTACTTTGACATTTGCATTCAGCAAAAAAACTAAAATACTAATTCCACGCCAGTAACAATCTTTTTAAAGCAATTATCTTTGATAACTAACTAAAGCCACGTGCTTATTTGCGGTTTTATTCCTTTATTCTGGGTTCAGCAATGCTTGCTGAATTGCAGTACTGGTGGCCACTTTCTTTATTTTTATATATGATTCTTTGCATAAATCCTATCGTCCGGTATGTCTCTTGACCCAGGGCTAGAAGCTCTGGTTAAAAACTATCAAGTCTTACGCCAACACCAGTTTTATTCCAAGCATTTATCTTTAATATTCATAACAGCCCCCTCCCCCTTCTTAATGACAGTACATAGCCACACAGGTCATTTACAAAAGTTCAGTAACTTTTTTAAGTAGCAGAATTTGTCATTATGAATCAGCTTTTAACGAAAAACGAGCAGAAAAAAAAACACTATAAACAACTAATATCAGCAAATTTACTATATATATAATTTACAGCAATATTCAGGCATTGGGGTGCAGCTGGGATGCAGCTGTCACGGTAGCAAGTATTATGTTTGGGAAGAGTTATGAACGGGAATTGGAAGGCACTATTTTTTTGTTATCACATCGAGTAGTTCAAAGATAAATTTTTACCAAAAACGAAATTTGGACTCCAGTGACTGGAAAGATTTTGTGGATTTAAAAATGTCAGTGGTATCCTTAGAAATTCTAATTTGACTCGTTACGAAGCGGAACTCGTGGAAATGTTTGTGACCGCTTCATCCTGCTTTACCACCATCTGTTGTAAATGTAAATTCATGTGATGATTTGATTAATCCAGATCCTTTGAAGAATTTGAATATTTTTTGCAGTGTCATTCTGCTTGAATTTGGTTATTTCTTATATTAATTGGTAAGATCACGATTTTTTTTGTCTTCAAATATGTTTTGATTATCCTACGAGAGGCTGGTGTATGAAAATTTTTTTTAGTCTCTAGTCTGTCCTGAGTAGTTCAACCCTTTTTTATTTGAATCCAGTAAAGCAAGTTTAAAATATCCCCCCTCCTTCTGACAACAGCATAGCCTACTATGACTCAAGACCACTTAAAGAAGAATAAAATAGAATGTTTTTTCATTAATTGGCTAGAATGGACTTTTCAATTTTTTCATTAACTTAGGCTATATTAGCCTAATGAGATATCTAAGAAATAGACACAGGCCTACCTTTAGAATCAGAATTTCATCCTGAATCCAAATGTAACGTTCATTTGCATTGAAAATGAACTTTATGAGCACCCCTCCTAATATGTAAATATTTACACTGAGTTGTTGGCCTATAGCCTATAGGCTATGCACTAAGCCTATTTCTCCACAAATTACTCTTTTCTTGAGACTAATTTAGCAATGTGTATAAATAATCAAATATGCATTGCATAGCCTATGTACAATTCAGGGCATATATTAGCTTATTAGGAAGGAGAGTAAAGTTTAGGTTATTTCCAATGCAAACAAATGTTATATTTAGATTCAGGATGGAATTCTGATTGTAAAGATAGGCCTATGTCTATTTCTTAGATATCTCACCAGTGAGATAATCATAAAATTAACCAAATGAAGGTGAAAACAGCTCTGGAAGAATCTTTTTATGATCTTTCTGAATAGCCTGTAGCCTACTAATTGCTCTCAGCACAATTACCAACCCCTCCCCTAACAGTCAAATGTGTAGGTTAGCCCAATTATAGCTTAGGCTATATGCTATACCAACTTCATTTTCAATAGTGTGACTCTTTTCTTCTTGGTGTTTGTTTAGTGTTTCTTGTTAAGTTAATATGAAGGAAAGAGCTGTGCTATGTAAATTACAATAAGTGGTAAATTTGGTAATATTTCCAGTTACTCTTTTCTTTTATTTATTTTTTTTTTTTTGCTGTAAACAAAGATTAAAATACCTAATGGAAACATAGGCTACTAACAAAATAAAAGCAGTACTATTGGATTCCTTATTTTATGCTCTTTTCAAATATCATGGTTGCTGTTCTGAGAATGCCCCCATCCCACTCTAATGCTCTCAAGTATAGCACAGGGATATATACAAAACTAAAAGAAAAAAAAATGACATCTTTACTTTATAAAATTCAGTAACCACAAGGTAAATTGTATGATCAAAAAGAGTTAAAAGTTATCAGATGATTTACCAAGACCTTACAAAAGTTGATAAGGAGGTTCTAATAAGTGGTGACAATACTGAAACAAGTTGGAATAAATCCATAACTACTCTGATCAATGCAGAAAACAGGTACACTAAAGTATATTGGTCAGTTGCTGCACAAGGTAAAGAGAGCATGACACATTACAAAAAGGATGGCACATTACCAAAGATTGTTCTTGCAGCAGGCAGCTTGGTGCTCCTGTGAGTCATTAGTGGTAGTAATAGCAGTAATAGTATTTTGAAAAAAATATTAGGTTTCTGTTGGGTTTCCTTTCAATATCAAATTCAATATTGTTCTGAATGTGAATTATGCTATGTAATCCCTCAACCCCCTGCATGAGGTTCCATTATCCCTGAATGTTGTTGAATTTGCCAAACTCTCTGAATTCCTCAGCAGAAAATTGTTCTCCCCAAAAAAAGAAGCAAACTTGCACACTTAACAATTATTTACATAAAATGACATAAATTATGTTGCACAGTAAGACCTGCAGATTCCAACAGCTTTCCCGCAAGCACAGTCACTTTTTCCTGTAAATCAGGGAGGCTGAATTGCAATATTAGATGCCAGTTCTGAACCCATGGAGGAAGACACAGAAGGTACCAAGAAAAATTAAAATAATAAGTCTGTAGAGATTTGAGATCTTTGGGCTTCAGAATTGGAAGAAAACCAGATAATAAAGAGAAAAGAATGATCACAAAAATATAATTGAATGTTTTTGAATCACAAAAATATAATATGAAGAATATAATTTCCCAAGTGCTTTTCTATTGTACCTCCCTCTATTTGCAACAATTTTTGAATATCCAATCTGAATTTTTTTTTTGCATTAGAAACTGTCAGAGCCCGAAGTGTTTTGAGATTATTAGTAATGTGAAGATCAAGCCACCAAAAAGAAGAGACACAGGGAATAGAGAAAAAAAAAACACAATTAAGAGGGAGACTCGCACTCAAATTAAACAAAATATATTCACACTTATCAATGTTCAGCATAAGCCCAATCTGTCTGAACTGATCTGAGATCCAGCTGACAGAATGTGAGAGCTCAGCCCTAGAATGACTGACAAAGAAAACATTGTTTGCATAAGCAAGATACAAGACATCAATTCCATCAGAAATTCCATTTTGAAACTTGTTAGGTTTGTTATTAGAATTGCATCTGTTGGACTAGTTTTTACAAATTTGGCAGTGAATATTTGATAACAATGGCTAACCCATGTTTATCTGGGTTAAGAAACCAAATGCTTGAACAGAGCTCCAAAATGAAAAGGTTTGATAAGGTCAGTGGTTTGCATTAACCAAAATATAGAAGATTGAAATGCTGCTTGTCTTGATTCAATACTGTTTGGCTTACAGAAGAAAACTTCTTCTGAAAATCAGCATCTGGAGTCCAGATCAGACTTCTTTCAGCTTCAAAGGATCTTCTGGGTAGAATTTTAAGTTTTATCTTCTTCCTGTTAAGCACAATTAACTGAAGTTTAGTGGTCATTAGGGAACCAGGGCACAAATTGGGGGGAGGGAGCAATGGCTGCCCCCAGAACTTCAAAATCCTTTTTTGGGGTATTTTTGTTAGAAAACATTGAAAGCAACAAAATGCATTTTTAATATCTTCATTGAGAAAGAAAATCTTTGCCCATACCCCATATTTTTGTGAATTGGTGCATCTGGTATTGAGCATACTAAACTCTAGTATGACAATATTAATACTACTTTTATTACCATTATTATTTATTTTTCACTCACACTACACAACAACATAATATTATTATGTTACTGTATACACACAAAAAAAGAAACAACAACACAGACAGAAAGAATAAGAAAGACAAACAAAAAGAAAAAAAGAAAGAAAAGCTCATGTGCTGACCTTCTTTTATTTTTTGCTGGCTGATTTATGGTTAGAAAGTCACTTGTGTCTACCTTTAACTCTTACAACACTTCCTTGTGTTGCCTGTTACAAAGACAAGGAAGAGTTGATAAAATAGACATTATAATTATATTGGAAATTCCTATAGAAACAATATAATGCTTTTTATTATGTTCTCTATGTGAGTGGTAAAGATTTGTAAATATTCATAAGTAGGTATTTGGTAAAAATTGATGATTTTAAAACTGTGGAACAATGCAATTTACTATATTTTTTAAGCTCAAAGAAATATTGGAAATTTTAAAGAACAACAAAGTCCCCATTAAAAAAAAAAAAAACTGGACTGGTTCCAGGGATGGGGCTTGACATTCCATGGCAAAACTGTTACACCATAATTGTCCATGGGGGGTACTTTTCACTTCTAGCTACATTCATTCATATATGTGCCTTGTATGTTTGCAAAAAACTAATGACAACTTTTAAGGACTTCTATTGGCTGTGAAAGAATCAGCAGGATAGTTGTATTTCACATCCCCTCTTTTTAGACACCAAAATCCCAAAATATTCACTGAACACAATAAAAAGAAAATTATGGTGGATAATTTTTTATGGATCCCCATAAAAAATTATCCACAATCTTCCACCATATTTTCATAAAAGAAAATATTTTTGTTTGTCTTGGTTTTTTAAAATTTTGTGTGTTTTCAGGTACTTCCCTAACAACATCTTTTGACTATTTTTAAGTATCTCAAAAACCTTCTCAGACACCAAATGAAATAATTTATGAATTTTTGCTTCTCCCTCTAATGGGATAGTGCCTTTTCAGCCTCATCTCTAAGAATATCTCTGTTTTGTCATCCCTAATTTTCACTTGCATTCTATTTTACCCCCATGAAAATCCAGCCAATCTGCCCAAAATTTTAAAATTGGAAGTGGAAGCACTGTCCCCCCCCCCTTACACCATCCCGAATATTTGCACTGGAGTTCAATTTTTATCCCAGTGCTTTAGTTTTCATTAAAAATTTTAGTTTCCACAAGCACAGGGCATTATCCTTCAGCACCCATATTGAATGCTGCCCGAATATATTCTTCCAAAACAAGCAATGTTAGGTGATGTATCCCACCTGTCATATTGATCTGAAAAACCTCTCATGGGAGTTTGACAATTTGTTTAAATGAAGTTAGCTATGCATTCATAATGATGTAATTCTATCCTAATGATAAACTGTCAAAAAGCTTCAGTCAACTGTCTTTAAATAGCTCAATACAGTCACCAGGAAAAAAAAAATGATTTGAAAAGGAGAAGAAAGATGTATGCAAAATGACACTATAGCAAGGACAAATCATGAAGCTTGTGTTATATGAGTTTACAGTCAGTGAAATATGTTGAAACGAATCTTTCCCTAGTTAGATGCAATCTAGTGCAATTTCCCTGGTCAGAGGGCATTGGAACTAGGGTATCTCCTCCTTCGTGTATACAAGGAGAGGACCAGATTTAATTGGTAGTTTAGGAGCCATTGTTAATTCCTGTTACCTTCTAGGTACAATTTTATACACTCAAAGTTTTAGGAAGGGATTGGAAGTTTTCTATCATTAATATATTAATACCATAATATAGCGTACTTGTAATCTATAATCTAGAATTGAGCTATTGTACAAATTGAGCTATTCCTTGCTTGGGCAATTTTGATTTTACATTCAGTGATTTTTAGAATTAGTGTTTCTGATCAATACTGACAGTCCCAAAAAGGGCATCCAAAAGGGGAGTCTTGGCCTCCCCCGTCCCCCAGAAGAAAAAAGCACATGAAAGTACAAAATGCATCAAAATATAACATTATTCTGGAAGCAGCTTTCTTTTCAAACCTTGAATTCCTCCCCCCCCCCTGTCTGTAGTGACCCTTGGTTCCATTTTTTGTTGCCATTACCTTTACTGAGGTTGAATATAAGGCTGCTGCTATTCTTTTGTCTTATGAAGCAATAATGTTTTAGGAAAAATGTTGGCCTGGCCATCAAACAGCTGGTAATTTTGCAATTGCTAGGACTAGCTAGATGTCATAAAAGTACCCAAGTTCTTGCTGAGTAAGCAAAAAAACAGCATTGCTGTAAATAAAAGACAAATTGCTTATTTGGCAGGCTGAAAATTCAGTATACTCAATCATAAAAATTGTATCTTCCCTTTACAATCTTTTAATATTAAATTGGAATATGTTGTCTACTGACTGGAACTGGTATCATAAAATACATTAGGGCCATTCTTTTGCACTAAGATCTCTTACATCTAGGACCTCACATCTTTCTGCAAAGATTTCCGTTCTTTTAACTCATCTTTGTTCTAAGATCTTTCAGCTCACTGATGTTAGCAAAAAGTGTGAAAGACGCCATCTTTCTGCCACATAGAACAATGATGAGAGAACTTTGATGATAAACTCATCATTGTTCTTAGGCTGTTGATCAGAGCAGAATGATAAAAAGACGTTTGCAAAAGAACACCCTAAGATGCAAGATCTTAGTGCTAAGATTTCACTTTTAAGCATTCTTTGTGAAAAGATGTAATGTTCCTAGCACAAAGATGAGTAAAAGAACAGCCCTATTGGTTAATACATATATATATATATATATATATATATATATATATTCAGTAGATGGTGCTTTAGCTTTTGTGTTTTTCGTGTAGTTCAGCTTATATTGTTAATTTAAAATGCGTTGAAAAAACGTTCTTCCATAATATAAAACGATTACAATTTAAGGAGAAAAAAAAGTAACAAGTTTCCCTATTCAATTCTGTTTTTTTTAATGCTTTTTTCCTGAAGAAAACGTCAGATAGACAAAGAAATAGATAAGGCTGTTGTAAACTATAAGGGGTATTAGAACTCTTTCTTGTTATAGAAAATACACCTGTAGGCTCATACGTAGGTTTTGGGCCTGTGTCTCCCCCTGAAATCTTGATATTTAAACTATTCTTCCATGTAAATTCAAACTCTTTCATATAATTCAACTACTTTTTTGTTTGAGTATTTGACCTCTAGAAGCACAGAAACCAATCCAAAATAAAATACTGCATATGTGCCCATGCAAAATTTTCCATCATTATAGTGTAAACGCTGCATCATTTTTACAAATCAAGAGACTATTTTAAGTGTTTCTGAATGTACTGGATCAATCCTCCTAACAAGACATAAAAAAACTCACCAGTCTATGTTTTTTTGGTGCACCTAATTTAAATGCTGTTATCAAACCAACTAACTATACCTGGACTTTTATTAGTTTTTGTAATAGGGTTAAGCCAGGTGGGTCCATATTCCTTGATTGTTGGTAACAATGTGGTTAGTGTACTGTATAAAACAATATAATGTACAAAATAAGTGTGTTTGCATTTACTTGTATTGTAATAACAGTTACAGTATTCAAGCTAGAACCATGTAATTTTTACAAAATAATCCTAGAAAGACAAGAATGGCTGTAAATTATACAAATCATGAAAAATCTGCCTTAAAACAAAAAATAAATTACATACAGCTGTTTTCTGTTCTCTAAATCTCATGTTCAAATTGGTAAAGTACTGAAAAAGAACATGAAGAAAAGATTAGTCAGTAAGAAACCTTTTTTGCAAGATCCAGAGGCCTGAACATCACCTGGTAAGCTAAGGTTTATTGTAAGGGCTGAAGGCCCAACATTCTTAGCAAAGTGAGCAAGGGCAGGCAACATGAAGTTCACAAATCAGGCTTTGTCCTAGACAAACAGGTAATATATAAGTGATAATCTGCTCATATATCAGACTGATATATCAGTTAGTATAATTTGCTTTTTTAAGGGATGACTTCCCAAGGCTTCATTCAAATTTGTTTCAAGAAGATGTTTGGTTAATGTCAGATTTTCTGCAGTCACAGTATACTGAGCTAAAATTCCATATCCCCTGAATGGAAACAGTCAAAATTTAATTCAGATGTTGGTTAACAACTGTGGACAAAAATATAAAAACATTCGTTTATATAAATAGAAAAGAAATATGTAGAGAATAACAATAGATATATAGAATAGAAATCAGAATGTTAAAAACAAAAAGACTATAAAATTTGTTTCAGGTTTGTTTTAACAATTATCAATAGGCTGTTGATTGTATTGAATTTTTATTTAGCATCCAATTATTTTTTCAAAGTTTTAATTTCCTATTATTTAATGTGAGCCAAAAAAATGAACATGATATTTTTGGTTAAAAATGATTCTAAACACATTGGGGAACAAATGTGATAGGAGAAAAGTTGATGAACCAATTGGTAGAACTTTTACTCCATTAAGGGGTTAACCAGTTTTCAAAAAAAGCAACAATGAAGTATAATTAAAATGAAATGAAACTATAGTAATGGATAAAACTTTTTATAAAGACAGTCAAAAGTGGGATTTTTTTTATACATATACTCATAAAGTCTCAATATTTCGACTTCACATCCGCAAATCCTTATCAACAAGGATAACAAAGAGAAAAGGAAAGAAGAACTAGATTAAAACGTTAACGCATGCATGCTTGCTTTCTGGGTCCATAATGAGAGAAGGGCGATATGACTAGGACAAGTTCTGCAAATGAAGAATGACATATCGCTAAAGAGTCCTTTTTGGCCAAACAAACAGCAGGTCGCCCCCAAATGGGGTGGGAGGCGGTCGTAAGGAAGGATTTAATGGACATTAAAACTTCTTTGGAGGGTGTAAAGGGAGGTTTTGAATAGATTTTGACGGAGGAGCGTGCGTACCTGTGTTTGCCTCAGGCGGTTTGATGCTGCAGTGTGTTGTCAAGTTTTTTTTTTTTAGTGTCAATTGCTTAATTCAGTTTTTCCCCTTTTTTTCTTCTCATTCATTAAGGCTTCTGAATGTGACGCCGAAATATTCAGGCTTTCATCAGTCGCCTACAACAAGAAAAATATTGAACCTTCACTGTTTTAATTAAAAGTTTTACCGGTTATTGTATTTTCATTATGAATGGAAAGGTGGTGGTCTAAGCAATTATTTGTGAAATAACTTTTGGACTACCAAAGCCGATTTAATGCTGAATGCCCTTTTTGTATTTATTTACAATGAAACCATAAGTGTCAGGAAGTATTTAATGAAAGATATCTCTTGATGTAAAATAAGTAAAATAAAAATTATTACACGTCACCTATTGCAAAATGTACTGGAAATTGTACTAACTAGATTATGGCAAGATCTCTTGATTTTTATTTCAAGGTCTTTATAAAAAAAAAACCTGTGCAGCAGATTTATTTGTCAGCAATTAGCTATTCTGCTTTACCACGGACATGTCATTATCTCTTGATATCTAAAATTCGATCTAGGTTTACGCCTGAATGCTGACTCCACTGGAAATTAGCTGTCCTGTGCAATTTTCGTTTGGCTAAAAACGTAAAGAAGAGCCAATTGAAAAATCGAATTGTATTTGCATAAATAGTAATAAAATGATTCTTGACAAAATCTCTAAAAGACTTTTTTAAGATAAAACTTAAAAACTCCATGAATCACCGTTTGGTTGAGATCATAATCTCGCATAGCGAGGAAAAAAGAACACTAGTAAAATATCCAAATATATGTAAATATAAAAAACACTTGAAGAACTCCAAATCAAAGTCACTGTAAAGTATCACATAATATACACTGGATACCTCTCACTCCTCGTCTTTTAACTGGGTTTATGAATTACGGAATAGGCGTTTCTTCTGAACTTGGTATTCTTGACGAAGAACAATAGCATCATTATTGCTCAGAGTCCTGGAAGAAAGCAAAACATTAGTCATATTTCAATGTTAAAAATTCCTACATAGTGTAGGCTCACTTTCAAGTTGAACGATCTTCAACTTGAAAAATTACGAACTTAGATAATATGCTTTGTAGTCGTGCGTAGCTGATTTTATTCTCAAGTATGACCTGGGTATCAAGCGATACACGCTTAAGTAATGGTGTAACTATAGAAGTAAAGTGATAGAGATTACGAGCTAGACTTGGAATCCTATGTCCTTTTGGGTTCGAGTCCTTGTCTTGACAGTCCTTTGGGATGGTGTGGGGTTCAGCAGTGTAACTCTGCAAGCTCAGCCACCGTGAGTCAGGGGAACTTATGGTTAAACAAATTACCACATCAAGTCTGAATTTCGGATGCGAGGCAAGGTGGAAAATGCCTGATCTCGGTACAAGTACAAGTAAATAATGGCGTTCACTTCTCACCATTAGGATAAAAATGAAAAAGTACTGCAATACTATTAACGCTAATAATAGATGACAAAGGATTTTTCGTGTGGTCCAGCCAGGGTCGGATCCAGGATTTTTTTTTGGGGGGGGGGGGGGCGTAAAATAGGTTGATCCGATAAACTTGCATTAGGATCATGTTTAATTAACGCAAACTTGGGTTAATTAAGTAAATTACACTACTTTAGACTACGATAGTGGGGGGGCCCTCTCGCCCCCCTGGATCCAACAAAGCTCAGTATGTTCGTTAGCTTGGTACATTTTTTCTTCCATTATAAAAAACACTTTGAAGCATTTACTTCTGCATTTATCCCATTTTCTTACTAAACTGAGAATTTGAAACAAAATCTTGATGCATAAAAATAATGAGTATGGAGCCACCTGATGCCAACACAGCTAAGTACACTTGTCCTCCATCTTAATTTATTCAAAGCCTCCCTCTTTACACCCTATCAGGAAGTTCCAATTTTCCTTATATCTTTCCTTGTTAATGCAAATTTCGTTTTAATTATTCATGTACGGTGAGCCAAAATCAAAACCTGTATTAATTCAAAAACGTTCAGAAATCAAATAAAAAAAACTGATTTTTTAACTGAAAGTAAGGAGCGACATTAAAATTTGAAACGAACAGAAATTATTCCGTATATGAAAGAGACTGTTCCCTCCTCAACGCCTCCCTTTTTACGCTAAGTTTGACTTTCTCACAACTATTTTTTAAAGCATCAAAAACTTCAGCGTAAAGAGGCATTGAGGAGGGGAGAGCCCCTTTCATATATGGAATAATTTCAATTTGTTTTAAGTTTTAATGTCGCTCCTTACTTTCAGTTACAAAACCTTTTTTTTTTATTTAATCCACCGCCAAGAATGATGAGCATGGATATTGTTTTTGGGAAACAAGTTTCACATTTCATTTCTGCCGGGTTTCGAAATTTCGAAAGAATATTCTATAAATGCATATGTAGAACAGATGGCGTAATGTAATTGAATTTTCAACATATTTCACAATATGCTACCACCTGCAAGTGTTAATTAGCTTTTTTATTAATGAACTAATAAAATATGTCTGGAAATATGTACGACCCCTTGCAGCCACGTATGAAAGAGAGTCAAGAACTTCGGGCTTGGACTCTGGTGAAATTTAAAGGCGTTGCAATTTTCAACAAATAAGAATATTTTCATTTTCTTTTTTAGAATCTTTTTTCATTGCTTAAATATATCTTTCATTATGCCAATATTAACGCTCGAGTATTCAATAAATTCTAAAAACGTGTTGTACTTATCCATTTTGTCAATACTGTTGCATTTTACTGCAATGTGAAGCACAAATTTAAAACAAGTTCTTGTATCTTCTCGAATGTTCGAGATAATTTTGCCTGCAGTCTAAAAAAAAAAAAAAAATCTTATCAAGGGTTGGCGAATTATTTTCAAGCTAAAAAAAAACAAAAAAAAAGTGTTTTGAGTTAATGCAATTTTTGATAATAGAACTCAATTTTTAAATTAATTTACCAAAAAAATCTAAACGTTTTGAACTTTGTCCATTCACAATCAGGGCTGTATCCATGATTCTTTTTTTGGGGGGGGGGGGATATACAAAATCTTAAAACGTATTAAAAATTTGTTTTATGCACTTTTGTTACATTTTTATGAGCTCGACAAACATTTCGAGGGGGAGGCTCAAACCCCCTACCCCATCCCCCTGGATACAGCCATGTTCAGAACATTTGCCTCATTATTACTAGTTTTGTCTGAATATATGCTAAAAAAAACTTCTGATGTCTTTCTTTTTTTCCTGCTGAAAATACTTTATTCCCCACAAAATTCGAATTCATTACTGCAAGCAATTCCATACTACTTTAATTCAGCCTCTTAAGGCTTGTTCCCTGCTGAAGTTCCAGTGTGTTATTTTTCTGCTCTCCTACGGTTTTTGTATATCAACAGAGGATGAAAATTTTACTATTACTCCATAGCTGCTATTCAGTTTGTCCATCTACCAAATTACTTACCGAAAAAAATGCGGTAGTTTGGATGTCCAGCTGCTTTCCTCGGCTCTGAATGTAACGTGAATTTCAAAAGTTGCAACAGTATACCTATCAAAAGGAACTTTGGCTAGCAATCGGGTCTTCGTTTGAGTCTTCGATTCCTTCTCTTCCAAATGTAAATACAATAAACAACCTCTAGCACCACAGGGCTCATTATTAGAATTCAGCCAAATAGTTTCAGCAACATTGTTTAATAATCCTAATGGTAAAAGAAATTCAACATGGGCAGGCGACTTATTTCCACTGGTAATTAAAGTTGAGTTCCTTAGTGATTTTTCTAAGTATGTTTCTATTTGGCGTTTTTCTAAAAAATCCTCTGCTTCTTCACAAGATGAATCAGCTGAAATAAAATGAAACAATTATTTTACAATAAAGAAATATACAGTCAAATATAAGTATCCTAAAGATGTGGGAAGAATATTTGGTACTAGTTTAGAATCTAGTAAACACGCGGGAAAGACCACATCGAAATCTCCAAGATGCTATATGAAAAACAGGTTTTCGCTGCGTAGTGAGTATTACTCATTCCGTGACAAAGATTTAAACTTTAGCTTTTGGGGTTGAAGGGGCAAAAAAAGGTACCTAGGTTAGGTTACGTGTTTAATATATGCTATGCTCCCCCCCTCCTAATGTGCGAATATATAACCCAAATTTGTTTCTGAACTTTTATATTTTCATTCTATTTTGTTTTATTTCATTAACATTAGCGAAACTTCACTTATCACGTGTTTACTGGATTCTAAACAAGCACCGAATATTTTAAAAATGATACTCAAGTCATTTATTTTATCCTTATGTCTTAGGTAAATATTGCTAAATTTTAGATAATCTTACTGGATATACGTACAAGTACAATTATAAAAAGTGTCTTGTGAGGAGGGTAGTCAAGAATGTTATAATAGCTATTGCTAAGTAATGAGTTTCTTTGATAAGAAATTGACTAATATAGAAGCCATTTGGCATCTAAAGGCCTATATAAAAAAAAACGCTTTGAACTCTTGTATAGAATAGGTTAGAATACCATTAATTAAATATTTGATCGTGAATGAGACAACGAAAGAAAACTAAAGGTTGGATGAGAATTTCCCAGAAAATTGTCATTGCAGAAAGATCATTTTCCAGAAAGTTCTCTACGAATTTTCCAGAAAATTCTAGAATCGTTCATTTGTGTACGCCTAGTTACTTTTGAAATCGAGAGACGCAAACATTTCAAATATAGAAACACACAGTAAAGAAACAATATTGTACTAGGCTATTCCTGTTATTATAGTGTTTCCTTCAAGAGGAAAATCATTGTACAGGATTCCCGAGTTAAAATCCTTGAGCAAATAGTTGATAAAAAAATAAATAGCCTGAACATTCTCTATAGGGTATAAGACCAGCATCCCATTGAGCAAAATTATTTAAAACTTAAAACCTCATATGTTGTTATCAAATTAGAGTTGAAAAGGTTTGTATAGGCCAATGAATAGCTAAAAATCCAAGATATACAACAACATGGCTATTATTAAAATTATTTAAGATCATTCACTGAAAATGATTAGTTTATTGACTTACCTAGAAAGACCTCTATTTGGAAATACCAATTATCCTATTTTGATGTAAATACCTTTTTAGTGTTTCAGTATTATTCAAATATTAATAGAAAGCTGATTGTCTTCTGATTCTAAAAATCTAACTTTTATTACTTGATTTTTATTCTATAAATCACAAATATTAAATATATATTTTTTTCATTTCACTTGCTTGTCAAAACAGAGACCACACATTGGATTTATAATGACTAATTACTCCCACTGGGCTGGCTCTAGTGAGAGATGATTGGGTCCACACTTGCATTGTGTCATACTGTAGTAAAAAAGGGGCAGTCCAAAAACCCATTGCTATTTTTCCAAAATGCCAAAGAAAAGTGGTCTTTCCCAAAAAGAGGTCTTTTACCCTAGTAAAATTTTACCATTGCTGGGCACCCTTATGGATGATATAAATTAGTATTTATGATAAATAGCTAGTTTAAAGCATTTCCTTGGGTTTTCTTTACATAATTCCCTGGTCTTTATTGTCTAGAGCTTTCCTGATAAGAATAAAAAAAAATTGTTATTTCATCTAGTTTAGAAGGGGAGTAGCCTACTTAACCAAGATTACCTTGTTTTCAGCTTCACAACTTTGCTCAATCGCAATTTGCAAGGCTTTAAAGATAAGCAAGTACATTTCCTAAATTTTGAAAAAAAAACATTGATATGGCTTAAAATTCTACTCAAATAACAAGAATTGCATTTTCAGAACTAAAGCCAGAAAAAGAAACTGATAACTAAATATTAAGGTAAAATGTTGTTTTGTCAAAATTTCAATAGGTAGCTATTGGCCCAGACCTGTCATGTAGGCAAATTTCAGGATCCTCTAGAGGGAGGAGTGGAGGTAGGTACTTCAAAAGGTAAATATCTACCAAATCATATTATTGACTTAAACATAAAGTGAATATACCACTGGATGCCTTTTTTTATGCTGATTACGAATATAATAATCATTTCTATCGGAAATGAATTTCAGCCCCCCCCCTATATATGCCAATTCAGGGTATATATTTCTACATTTAGGGGGGGGGGGTAAAGTTTAAACTTACCTCCCATTTACATCAGAAACAAAATTTGCCCCCCCCCCTAATGTAGAAATATATACCCTGAATTGGCATATATAGGGGGGGGGGCTGAAATTCATTTCCGACAGAAATGATTATTATATTCGTAATCAGCATAAAAAAAGGCATCGAGTGGTATATTCACTTTATGCATAAGTCAATAATATGATTTGGTTGATATTTACCCTTCAAAATACCTTCCCGGGCCATACTTTAGCCTGTAGACCCATCCCTGAAAGTTTCATTTTTCTAACCTAACCACTTACCAAGATAGCCAAAAGTAGAATTCTACCAAAAATCGTACTTTCTAACTCATTTATGGAAGTGTAATATCCCCTTTTGTTTTAGACAAATTTGATCTGCTTACAACTCACCATCAGAGAAATGTTCTAATCCAGTTGAGTTTAAGATATCAGTGAGCATTTTATTTTCTGTCCTATTCCTTTGGAACCTAAACAAAGACTATTCCCTTGTTTCTTCTTGTCCTTGTTTCGATAGCTCTGATTCTAGTGACGTAGATTGGTCTTGTTCTTTCAACCAATAGGGACACGGCGTCTTGGCAAACCTTCAGATAATAATTTGTCTTTGTTTAATGGTATATTCGACTATAGCAAATATTGCATTGGAATTAAGCCAGTGCAAAAATTTTGCAGATAGCAACAAGCAGTAGTTGGGAATCTTCCAAATAGTCAGGTTTGTTCTTTTGTAACTCTTCTATTTTGCATTTTACCATCAGTTGTTAACTTAGATAGTTAATGAGTCGTTTATTTAGAGACAATTTTGGGAATGGGAAGACATTTTTTTGCTATTTAAACAGTCTTCCCTTTTCAACAATATAACATGGACCCATTACTTGAATATAAGCTGTATTAGTGAAGTCCGTATCGTTTGGAAACATTGGTCTACGTGGCCTTAATTCAGGGTACTTAGACCGCACTGCTTTTCCATTTAAGAAACAAAAAATGAGTATAATTTAAATACAACATAGAAAAAAAAATAACAGAAAACTTTAAATAGGCCTAGTAGAAATCCGAATATTTCGATTCCGCGTCCGGGAGCCTTTATCAAGGGAAAAAGGCTAGATCAAATTAAACGCAATATATACAGAAAAAAGCACACAAAGAAACAAATAAATAAAACTCACATCTTAATAACCTCCAAAATACTGTAAATAGCCTGAATGACCACACAGAAATGACAGGATTTTCTCTGGTACACCAGATTGTCTCTAGTATAATTTCAGTTTGGCAATGAGATCTAGCAAAAGAGAAATACTAAATATATTTGAAAGAATTATTGGTACTTGTCTGTTATCCAGAACACACTTAAGAAGTTTGCTTTCTTTGATCTGAGTAAACCGGTTTTTCTGTCGCATTCGGTTATAATTAGCTTATTTTTCCGTGAAATAAACTACGATGCAGGTACTAGGCCATACCCAGGATTTTTGTCTGAGGGGGTTTTACTAAAAAAAAAATCGGCGGGGGGGGGGGGGCTTACACAAAAAACCTCAAAAAACGCAAACAAAATTTGTTATATCCATTTTTGTTACGTTTTTACGAGTCAGACAAGTATTTCGGGGGGGGGGAGTTTAAACCCCATAACCCTCTCCCCCCCTTCACTTGGTACGGCCTTGTGCAGGTATATTTTAATTGAATATTTAATATATAGAGGTGGTTCGGTTAGGTATTTAATATAATGCGTTCTGGGCCGCCTGTTTTCCATAATTCTTTGTTGTAATTTCCATAATTTTGTTACTAAAATATTATATTTTTGTATATTTCGTTATGGTCAACCTAACTTCTCTGCTTGAGTGTGTTCTGGATAAAAGACAAGTACCGAATTATTTGATGATCTGGGGTTAATATAAATTCTTTCGAATATAGTATTTCATTTTTGCTAGATCTCATTATCAAACTGAAATTATACGAGAGACAATTCGGTGTACCTGAGAAAATATTTTGTTATTTCTCTTTGCTTATTCAGGCTATTTACAGTGATTGCAGCATTTTGGAGGTTGATAAGATGCTAGTTTTGTGTGTGTGTGTGTTTTGTTTGTCTTTTTCTTTATATGTTGCGTTTAGTTTAATTTAACTCTTTTTTTTTTCGTTGATAAAGCCTCCCGGACGTGGGGTAAAAATATTCGGATTATTATTATTTTAATTTTGCTGTTTTTTTTTGTTCCACTGTTTTATTTAAATTATACCCGTTTTTTTTCTCTTAAACTCTGTATAATTTCACAGAAGGTTCATCTCTAAGAAAAATCTCGGGTTCTGGATCCCGAGAACCTGGGGTCTGTAATTTGTCTGTAATTTCCTGTAGTTTTCACGTAGGCTACTGAAATTCACTAGTTTTTGCTATTTTGAAGAGTTTGACTCTTTCCCGTTACCAACCCCTTTATCGATGTTTACTTCAAAATATTTTTCAGGGGAGGGGTTCAAGTACCCTCACGGGTGTAAGAAATTAGGGGGTCACTCTCTTAAATTCTTACGACTGTTAAGATTTTTCCTTGTTTTCTATATTCCATCTTTTCCTTATTACTTTTTTCGAATTTGTCTCCTCCTTCCTTCCTAAATAAGTTTCTGTATATGTGTCTATTGCTGATCCTTCGATATTTGTCGTTGGTATTTATTAGGTAGCATGCCTAATCAAACAGTTCGTGGTAACGAACTGTAAGTAAGGAGCGACCCGGCTCAATGGTAACCGAAACTCTAGAAAACGGGTTTTTGATACCAATAGATATATCAAAAGAATCAGATTTCAATGCTGATTTCAAATATATAACTTTCATCAAATTTAGTGCTACCCATCAAAAGTTAAGCGCCTGAGAAAATTTGGCTGATTTTCAAAAAAGGGGGAAAGACCCCCTAAAAGTCATAGAACCTTAATGAAAATCACACCATCATATTCAGCGTATCAGAGAACCCTACTGTAGAGGTTTCAAGCTCCTATCTACAAAAATGTGGAATTTTCCATTTTTTGCCAGAAGAAAGATCACGGATGCGTGTTTGTTTGTTTGTGTGTTTGTTTGTTTTTTTTTCCCCCAGGGGTGATCGAATCAACCCAATGGTTCTATAATATCGTGGGAGGGCTCATTGGAACGGAAATTAAAAGTTCTAGTTCTCTTTTTAAGTGACCAAAAAAAAGGAGGGCAACTAGGCCCCCTCCCACGCTTATTTTTTTCCCAAAGTCACCTGATATAAATTTTGAGATAGCCATTTTGTTCAGCATGGTCGAAAATATGATAAATATGCCTTTTAGGATGACTTAATCCCCCGAAGTTCCCAGAGGGAGGGCTAAAAGTTATGAACTTTACCCAATGTTAACATATATTTTTGTTTTTTGGTAAGTATACAGATGTTTTCTGGTGTTTTTGTTTGTGGTTGTGGTTGGGAAGGGGGGCTCGGTGGTTATGTTGGAGGATCTGTTCATGAAAGAATTTTTCATGGGGGAAGGGAAATTGCCATGAAGGGGGCGCTGGACTTGCCAGCATTATTTATTGGTTATTGGGAAGTATACTACCATTTTCAGGAAGGATTTTTTCTGGAGGGGAGGGGGGGCTAGACGAGGGGGTTAATCTGGATAATATTTTCGTGGAGGATGTTTCTTTGGGGTAAGGTACATTTCTATGAAGGGGGCGCCGGATTTCCAAGCATTATTTAAAAAACGATCAGAAATAAAATTAAAAAAAAACAAGTTTTTTCAACTGAAATGTAAGAAGGAATATTAGAACTTAAAACGAACAGAAATTATAAAGTATGTGAGGGGGTTCTCCCCCAAGTCAATACCTCCCACGTTACGCTACAGTTTTTTTTAGTGCTTTAAAAATAGCTGTCTATTCTAATTAAACTGCATTTGTTATTCAGGGTTTTTTTAATAAATTTGTTTTTAAATTTTATTTCATAGCGCGTCGTATTTAGTACGGGGACAATCCCCTCATATACGTAATAACATATACGTAATAAAAAAAAAACAATAAAAAAACAAGCGAGACGGCTAAATTATAATTGAAAAATTTAAAAACGGAATTTTGATGTCAATAAATGTATCAAAAGAATGTGTTTATAATGCTGATTCTAAATATATAAATTTTATTAAGTTTAGTATTACTCATCAAAGGCTACGAGCCTGAGAAAATTTACTCGATTTTTTAAAGAGGGGGAAACATCCCCTACAAGTGAAAGAATTTTAATGAAAATCACACCGTCAGATTCAGCGTATCAGAAAACCCTATTACATAGGTTTCAAGCTCATATCTGCAAAAATCTGCAACTTTGTATTTTTTGCCAGAAGAAAAATATACGAATATAGAAGTTAGTTACGTAAGTTAATTTGTAAAGACATCCATTTAGCAAAAGAAAAGTAAAATTTTTATGCAAATAAAAGCTGCATTAACTAAAAAACGATCAGAAATTAAATAAAAAAAACTTGTTTTTTTAACTGAAAGTAAGGACCGACATTAAAACTTAAAACGAACAGAAATTATTCCGTATATTAAAGGGGCTGTCCCGTCCTCATCGCCTCGCTCTTTACGATAAAGTTTTTTATTTTTTTAAAAAATCAAATTTTGTGACCAGGTCAACCTTTAGCATAAAGAGCGAGGCGTTGATGAGGGGACAACCCCTTTCATATACGGAATAATTTCTGTTCGTTTTAAGTTTTGATGTCGTTCCTTACTTTCAGTTAAAAAAACTTGTTTTTTTTATTTAATTATAGGTAGGCCTAGCATAAAGTTAGGTATCCTTTGGTTTTGGCCGCTTTTCCTCTGCCACACATAAATAATTATTATAGACATGTGTCTACCTGTTTATAATAAACTACTCTCGTGAAATTTAAAGGCGTTGCAATTTTCAACAAATGAAAATATTTTCATGTTCTTTTTTTATCTTCTTTTTTCATTGCTTAAATATATCTTTCAGTATGCCAACATTAACAATCGAGTATTTAATAATTTGTAGAAACGTGTTGTACTTGTCAATTCTGTTGCATTTTACTTCAATGTTAGGCACGAATAAAAACAAGTTCTTGTATCTTCTCGAATGTTCGAGATAATTTTGCCTGCAGTCTAAAAAAATATTAGCAGGGGTCGACGACTCAATTTTGAAATTAATTTACAAAAAAAATAAGCGTTTTAATTTTTGTCCATTCACAAGCAGGACTGTATCCAGGATTTTTTCAGGGGGAGGGACAAAAAAACTTAAAAAAACACATAAATTTTTTGTTTATATGCACTATTGATACGTTTTTACGAGTGGGACAAATATTTTTTTTTGGGAGGAGAGGGGCTAACCCCCCCCCCCCTGGATACAGTCATGTCCACAAGATCTGACTGATTATTACTAGTTTTGTCTGAATAAATGTTAAATTTTTTCTGATGTATGTTTCCCTTGATGTATCTTAAATTTTTTTTTATGTATGTTACATGTTTATTGTTATTATAAACAGGCTTTCTCATGCACGTGCGCAGGTTTTTTTTTTGGGGTGGGGGGTGGGGGTGAACGATTAAAGGAACTGAAAATTTTGACGAATTATAAACAAATAGCGGTACTCCTTCGATGTACTCACTCTTATATATATCTCAAACTGAAGTCGCGATGAAAAACCCGTTTTTACGGGATGATGCAAGACGCCGCTGTAGAGAAATACAATGTATGGCGTGGTTTTAATTGCGTATACGATATTTAAAGTGTTGTTTTTTGTTGTTGTTTTTTGGGGGGGGGGAGGTACCTAGGTTAAGTTAGGCTCCGTATTTAATATATGGCATGCTTCACCCCCCCCCCCGAATGTGCAAATATATAGCACAAATTTTTTTCTAAACTATTATATAGTCATCCTATTTTATTTTATTTTATTAGCATTAACCAAACTAGCAGTATATAAAAGAGTGGGTATATCGAAGGAGTACCCAAATAGCTAATAGAAAACAGCAAAAGGAATTGCCTAAGACTTTATATATGGGGGGGGTCCGATGGATCCTCTGTGTGCATGGCTGAGCAATATCATCTGCTGTGCTTTTCGAAAGTCTCGCTTCATCAACCCTTTTCTTGATCTTTTTATGGAAGGACTTGGAATAATTTCGTCTCGTGCGTTTGTTGTAATTAGACTGAGTATTAAATGTTTTATAGCTTTCTAGCAAAAGTGTCGCCACTTGCAAGTTTGAGTGATGATTTAGAAGCTCTGCTGGATGATCTTTTGTTGCTATTAATATTGTTGTATTCTGACCTTTTGTCTCAATTTCCCTTAGCCTGGAAAACTCTTTTATGTGAGATCGAAGCTGATGTTATAGATATACAAAAATTAGCTTAGAAGTCAGGTTTCTCGAATTACCTCTTGCGGCTACGGACATTTTGCTCTTAGTGGATGATATTTCTTTTATGTATTTAGGATCATAGTGAACTTAGAACTCGGCTCACACGTGAGGCCTAAAATCGGTGCAAGAAGCATGGGTGATGTACAAAGTTTTGTATTCCTGCAATAGGTAGTGCCTAAACCCTGGCCTTAGAAAAGAAAATACATTTCTCAATCAAATCTGAGATCAGGCAAAGTGTTGAAGAGGGTATTAGCCTGCAATCTGGGCTATTGAGAAGGAAACATGTTAAGAAAACAATTTTTACTTCATAACATGGAGAAAAATCGTATGCTAACAAATTTTGATGGCGCATCCACTATAATTTTCCTCCCCCCATTAATGTGCACATATATAGCACAAATTATATATTTCCCATGTCTTTTGCTATGTGTCACTCTCGTGTACCCGTGTACCCTTAAATTGAATCAACACTGACGAAATAAAGAAACGGAAGAACAAGAGAAATATTATAATTTGGGCTTTATATTTGCACATAATGGGGGGTAATTATAGTGGAAACACCTTCAAAGTGCGTTAAGTACAATTTGTCTCCATATTATGAAGTAAAAATTGTTCTCTTAATATGTTTCCTTCTCAGTAGCCCCATTTGTAGGCTAATGCCTTCAACAGTACACCCCTTGTTGGGGTGGACTTGTGTCTTATAGCCACCACACTCAAGTTCCGTCGAGAAGTGAAGTTTGATTAATGCTAATGAAATAAAACAAAATATTATTAAAATATAATACTTTATCAACAAAATTATGAAAACTACAACAAATAATTATGGGGGGATTGGGGAAGGCCGCATTATATTAAATACGTAATCTAAACTAACCTAACCAAAATACCAACTAAATATTTAATTAAAACATAGCTATAATGTAGTTTCCCACCGAGCTGAAGCTAATATTGTCTGGTATAAAGACCATGGAAACCGGTTATTGGCTCATGTTCGCGATACAAGATCTTGAGTGTGCTGGCTATAATACAAAAGTACTTGTACCAACCCCTCTTTGTTGGTGTCAGTAGATTGTATATATGGAATTTGCTTACTGCCATAGGAATTACCATGCTATTTGCTTACTGCCATAGGACCATGCTATTTGCTTATTGCCATAGGACCATGCTATTTGCTTGCCTTATGTTCCCTTGGTTCCTTTCCAAGTAAATGCGAATTGGACTCTATGAACGATATTAATTAATATTTGAATAATAGGAGCGTGAATGATTCTAATTAGCGATTGGATCGTATGAAGATGGATAAAAAGGGTTAAAGTGATTAGCAGTTAAGGTAACCCCGAGGAGCATGTTAACTCATAACTTATTTATTATAAATTTGGAACAATATCAATCTATGGAAATGGTTAACGATGATAAAATGGTCTTATGACCTGACCTAGCTTTACTTCTTCGATGCGTTCTGTAAAATACACAAGTGGCGTTTGAACAGTGTTGTCAGTTTAAAATACAGTTTAACGTTATAGTATACTAAAAAGTTGATACTAAGAGAGATGTAGATGACAAGAAAAGAATTTTAATAATGGATAGCTTTACTTCTTCGATGTGTTCTGTATAATACACAAGTGGCGTTTGAACAGTTTTGTCAGTTTAAAATAGGGTCTAACGTTATAGTATACTAAAAAGTTGATACTAAGAGATATGTAGATGGCAAGAAAAGAATTTTAATAATGAAATTCAGAACAAACCTTAGGAATCCTTGCAAATCAAGTAGTAAGGTGTATGTGAGTACGAACCATCAAGGATCATAAGCACCAACGACCCTAACCAGTAGAGACATCAACTCCCCAAAGGTTCCTTATTCCCAAACGAAGGGCACCCCCTCCCCTCCAACTTTTGCCCTCCCCCCCATTTTTTTGAATTTTTTAAGTTTTTTTTATAACTTTTTTATTATTTTTTTTAACATGATATATTTTTTCAACTTTTTTTACATATCCAAATCATATCAGAAAAATAGAATGGCCCTTTTGATTTAAAATTTAAAATATATTCTTATGCATACCCATACTCCTAATGATGAGAACTGATTGTTCTAATTCATATTTTTTTTCATGAAAGCAAACTATTTTTTTTAACTAAATTTTTTTCGGACTTTTAAATTATTCAACTTTTTTTTACATCTCTACATAGTATCAGAAAAATAGAATGGCCCTTTTAATTTAAATTTTAAAACATATTCTTGTGCATAACCATACTCCTATTGATGAGGATTGATGGTTCTAATTCAATATTTTTTGCATGAAAGCAAACTGTTTTTGTTTTTAACTAAATTTTTTTTTTGGACTTTGAAATTATTCAACTTTTTTTTACATCTCTAAATCATATCAGAAAAATATAATGACACTTTTGATTTAAATTTTAAAATATATTCTTGTACATACCCATACTCCTATTGATGAGGACTGATGGTTCTAATTCAATATTTTTTTTTAATAAAAACAAACTATTTTTTTTAAATAATTTTTTTTTTTGGACTTCGAAATTATTCAACTTTTTTTTGTTGCATCTGTAAATCATATCAGAAAATAGAATGACACTTTTGATTTAAATTTTAAAATACATTCTCGTGCATACCCATACTCCTATTGATGAGGACTGATGATTCTAATTAAATATTTTTTTTTCATAAAAAACAAACTATTTTTTTTAACTAAATTTTTTTGGACTTCGAAATTATTCAACTTTTTTTTACATCTCTAAATCATATCAGAAAAATAGAATGACACTTTTGATTTAAATTTTAAAATATATTCTTGTGCATACCCATACTCCTATTGATGAGAACTGATGGTTCTAATTAATTATTTTTTTTCATAAAAAACAAACTATTTTTTTTAAACTAAATTTTTTTTTGGACTTCGAGATTATTCAACTTTTTTTTACATCTCTAAATCATATCAGAAAAAAAGAATGACACTTTTGATTTAAATTTTAAAATATATTCTTGTGAATACCCATGGTCCTATTGATGAGGACTGATGGTTCTAATTCAATATTTTTTGTCATAAAAAAAACTATTTTTTTTTAACTAAATTTTTTTGGACTTCGAGATTATTCAACTTTTTTTTTACATCTCTAAATCATATCAGAAAAATAGAATGACACTTTTGATTTAAATTTTAAAATATATTCTTGTGTATACCCATACTCCTATTGATGAGAACTGATGGTTCTAATTCAATATTTTTTTTTCATAAAAAACAAACTATTTTTTTTAAACTAAATTTTTTTGGACTTCGAGATTATTCAACTTGTTTTTTTACATCTCTAAATCATATCAGAAAAATAGAATGACCCTTTTGATTTAAATTTTAAAATATATTGTTGTGCTTACCCATACTCCTAATGATGAGGACTGATGATTCTAATTCAATATTTTTTTTCATAAGAAATAAGCTATTTAAAAAAATTTTTTTTTTTTTACTTCGAAATTATTCAACTTTTTTTTACATCTCTAAATCATATCAGAAAAATAGAATGACACATTTGATTAAAATTTTTAAATATATTCTTGTGCATACCCATACTCCTAATGATGAGGATTGATGGTTCTAATTCTATATTTTTTTCATAAAAAACAAACTATTTTTTTTAAACTTCGAAATTATTCAACTTTATTTATTTTTTTAATACGTATCTTAAAATGACAAAATATGCTTACGGCTCTAACAATTGTACTCTATGCTTGCTCAGAGACACGATGTGGCTTTCCCACTAGTACTCTATGGCCGGTTATCGACACTACATAGTCTATTGCATGTATTAAATCAGTATTTTTTACGCAGTATTTAAATCAGTATTTTTTTAAGTCATATCTTTAAAAAAAAGTGAAGATGGAGCATTTTAATAAAGTGTGTTCACATGACAATGTTATTGTAGCATTGAATGCCGACAAGGAGAAGTATTTAAATTATGAAACAAGTACAAGTGGTAGCACTATTTGAAATGTGTGCATGCATTGTCATGACAGTAAGGAACTAAACTGCTTTGGAGTACTGAAAAAACTCAAATCATATGCTGGTGGTTATATGAAACTGAGATCGCCAGAGAGGATTTCACTGAAAGAGAATGCCAGCCTAAAAATATTTTTTGATGCTAAAAGACAACTCCTTGCTACTGTTGAAGGTAACACATCACCTACTGATACATCCAATCGTCAGCTTTCGGGTATTAGCATTCAACGGAAGGTCAAAAAAAGAAAGGCCTACTCTTCTACTAATATCATAAACCATATCTTGTCTACGTTTCGAAACTGTTACCTGTGTAAAAATAATGTGATAATAGACAGTGAAATTGCCAGAAAAATAAAAGGGCATTGAAAATATTTGTAAGTAAGTAGCAAACTCTTTATTGATTTCACCTCTTGGATACACAATACAGATACTTCAAGAAATTATGGCAAAACTTCATTCAAGAAATTATGACAAAATTCTAAGTAAGTAACAAACTCTTTCTTGAAGTCACCTCTTGGATACACAATGCAGAAATTTCATTAAAAAAATTATGAAAAAATTGTAAGTAAGTAGCAAATTCTTTCTTGATTTCGCCTGCTGGATAAACAAAAAGACATTTCATTCAAGAAATTATGACAAAATTATAAGTAAGTAACAAACTCTTTATTGTTTTCACGTCTTAGATACACGATGCAGAAATTTCATTCAAGAAATTATGAAAACATTCTCAGTAAGTAACAATCTCTTTCTTGAAGTCCCCTCTTGGATACACAATATGGAAATTTCATTCAAGAAACTATGAAAATATTTGTAAGTAAGTAACAAACTCTTTCTTGAATTCGCCTGCTGGACAAACAAAGACACTTCATTCAAGAAATTATGAAAAAATCGTAAGTAAGTAAGAAACTCTTTATTGTTTTCACCTCTTGGATACACAATACGGAAATTTCATTCAATAAATTATGAAAAAATTGTAAACAAGTAATAAACTCTTTCCTGAAGTCACCTCTTGGATACACAATGCAGAAACTTCATTTAAGAAACTATGAAAAAATTGTAAGTAAGTAAGTAACAAATTCTTTCTTGAAGTCACCTCTTGGATACACAATACAATAATTTCATTAAAGTAATTATGAAAAAATTGTAAGTAAGTAGCAAATTCTTTCTTGAATTCGCCTGCTGGATATACAATACGGAAATTTCATTCAAGAAATTATGACAAAATTCTAAGTAAGTAACAAACTCTATTGTTTTCACGTCTTAGATACACGATGCAGAAATTTCATTCAATAAATTATGAAAAAATTCTCAGTAAGTAACAAACTATTTATTGTTTTCACGTCTTGGATACACAATACGGAAATTTCATTCAAGAAAATATGAAAAAATTCTCAGTAAGTAACAATCTCTTTCTTGAAGTCACCTCTTTGATACACAATACAGAAATTTCATTAAAGAAATTATGAAAATATTGTAAGTAAGTAGCAAATTCTTTCTTGAATTCGCCTGCTGGATAAACAATACAGATACTTCATTCAAGAAACTATGAAAAAATTCTAAGTAAGTAACAAACTCTTTATTGTTTTCACGTCTTAGATACACGATGCAGAAATTTCATTCAAGAAATTATGAATAAATTCTAAGTAAGTAATAGTCTCTTTCTTGAAGTCCACTCTTGGATATACAATGTGAAAATTTCATTCAAGAAATTATGAAAATATTTGTAAGTAAGTAACAAACTACTTATTGATTTCACCTCTTGAATACACAATACAGATACTTCATTCAAGAAATTATGAAAAAATTGCAAGTAAGGAACAAACTCTTTATTGTTTTCACCTCTTGGATATATAATACGGAAATTTAATTCAATAAATTATGAAAAAATTGTAAGAAAGTAACAAACTCTTTCCTGAAGTCACCTCTTGGATACACAATTCAGAAACTTCATTTAAGAAACTATGAAAAAATTGTAAGTAAGTAAGTAACAAATTTTTTCTTGAATTCGCCTCTTGGATAAACAAAAAAGACATTTCATTCAAGAAATTGTGACAAAATTCTAAGTAAGTAACAAAACCTTTCTGGAATTCGCTATTGGGATGCAAAATACAGCAATACAGATATTTCATTGAAGAAATTATAAAAAAATTGTAAGTAAGTAACAAACTATTTATTGTTTTCACGTCTTGGATACACAATACGGAAATTTCATTCAAGAAATTATGAAAAAATTCTCAGTAAGTAACAATCTCTTTCTTGAAGTCACCTCTTGGATACACAATACAGAAATTTCATTAAAGAAATTATGAAAATATTGTAAGTAAGTAGCAAATTCTTTCTTGAATTCGCCTGCTGGATAAACAATACAGATACTTCATTCAAGAAACTATGAAAAAATTTTAAGTAAGTAACAAACTCTTTATTTGCACGTCTTAGATACACGATACAGAAATTTCATTCAAGTAATTATGAAAAAATTCTCAGTAAGTAACAAACACTTTCTTGAAGTCCCCTCTTGGATACACAATGCAGAAATTTCATTAAAGAAATTATGAAATTATTTCTAAGTAAGTAGCAAACTCTTTATTTATTTCAACTCTTGAATACACAACACCGATACTTCATTCAAGAAATTATGAAAAAATCGCAAGTAAGTAACAAACTCTATTGTTTTCACCTCTTGGATATACAATACGGAAATTTCATTCAATAAATTATGAAAAAATTGTAAGAAAGTAACAAACTCTTTCCTGAAGTCACCTCTTGGATACACAATTCAGAAACTTCATTTAAGAAACTATGAAAAAATTGTAAGTAAGTAAGTAACAAATTTTTTCTTGAATTCGCCTCTTGGATAAACAAAAAAGACATTTCATTCAAGAAATTGTGACAAAATTCTAAGTAAGTAACAAAACCTTTCTGGAATTCGCCATTGGGATGCAAAATACAGCAATACAGATATTTCATTCAAGAAATTAAAAAACAAAATTGTACGTAAGTAACAAACTCTTTCTTGAATACACCTCTTGGATACACAATACGGAAATTTCATTCAAGAAATTATGAAAATATTTGTAAGTAAGTAACAAACTCTTTCTTGATTTAACCTCTTGGATACACAATACAGACACTTTATTCAAGAAATTATGACAAAATTCTAAGTAAGTAACAAACTCTTTATTGTTTTCACGTCTTAGATACACGATGCAGAAATTTCATTCAAGAAATTATGAAAAAATTCTCAGTAAGTAACAATCTCTTTCTTGAAGTCCCCTCTTGGACACACAATATGGAAATTTCATTCAAGAAACTATGAAAATATTTGTAAGTAAGTAACAAACTCTTTATTGATTTCACCTCTTGGATACACAATACAGATACTTCATTCAAGAAATTATGAAAAAATCGCAAGTAAGTAACAAACTCTTGATTGTTTTCACCTCTTGGATATACAATACGGAAATTTCATTCAATAAATTATGAAAAAATTGTAAGAAAGTAACAAACTCTTTCCTGAAGTCACCTCTTGGATACACAATTCAGAAACTTCATTTAAGAAACTATGAAAAAATTGTAAGTAAGTAAGTAACAAATTTTTTCTTGAATTCGCCTCTTGGATAAACAAAAGACATTTCATTCAAGAAATTGTGACAAAATTCTAAGTAAGTAACAAAACCTTTCTGGAATTCGCTATTGGGATGCAAAATACAGCAATACAGATATTTCATTGAAGAAATTATAAAAAAATTGTAAGTAAGTAACAAACTATTTATTGTTTTAACGTCTTGGATACACAATACGGAAATTTCATTCAAGAAAATATGAAAAAATTCTCAGTAAGTAACAATCTCTTTCTTGAAGTCACCTCTTTGATACACAATACAGAAATTTCATTAAAGAAATTATGAAAATATTGTAAGTAAGTAGCAAATTCTTTCTTGAATTCGCCTGCTGGATATACAATACAGATACTTCATTCAAGAAATTATGACAAAATTCTAAGTAAGTAACAAACTCTTTATTGTTTTCACGTCTTAGATACACGATGCAGAAATTTCATTCAAGAAATTATGAAAAAATTCTAAGTAAGTAACAATTTCTTTCTTGAAGTCCCCTCTTGGATGCACAATGCAGAAATTTTATTAAAGAAATTATGAAAATATTTGTAAGTAAGTAACAAACTCTTTATTGATTTCACCTCTTGAATACACAATACAGATACTTCATTCAAGAAAATATGAAAAAATCGCTAGTAAGTAACAAACCCTTTATTGTTTTCACCTCTTGAATATACAATACGGAAACTTCATTCAATAAATTATGAAAAAAATGTTAGTAAGTAACAAACTCTTTCTTGAAGTCACCTCTTGGATACACAATGCAGAAACTTCATTTAAGAAATTGTGAAAAAATTGTAAGTAAGTAAGTAACCAATTCTTTCTTGAATTCGCCTCTTGGATAAACAAAAAAGACATTTCATTCAAGAAATTGTGACAAAATTCTAAGTAAGTAACAAAACCTTTCTGGAATTCGCCATTGGGATGCAAAATACAGCAATACAGATATTTCATTGAAGAAATTATAAAAAAATTGTAAGTAAGTAACAAACTCTTTCTTGAATACACCTCTTGGATACACAATACGGAAATTTCATTCAAGAAATTATGAGGCGCGCCGCGGGTATCGTATTGCATGTCCAAGAGGGGACTCCAAGAAAGAGATTGAATTTTCTTAGAATTTTGTCATAATTTCTTGAATGAAATTTCCGTATTGTGTATCCAAGAGGTGTATTCAAGAAAGAGT
Source organism: Artemia sp. Qi Xiang Cuo (assembly GCF_049724085.1). Classification (NCBI taxonomy): domain Eukaryota; kingdom Metazoa; phylum Arthropoda; class Branchiopoda; order Anostraca; family Artemiidae; genus Artemia; species Artemia sp. Qi Xiang Cuo. The sequence goes on along the minus strand of NC_142798.1, from coordinate 27,347,950 downwards.
TTGTTACTTACTTACAATTTTTTTTATAATTTCTTGAATGAAATATCTATGTTGTGCATCCAGGAGGAGAATTCAAGAAACAGTTTGCTAGTTACTTACAATTTTTTCATAATTTCTTGAATGAAATTGCTGTATTGTCTGTCCAGGAAGCGAGTTCAAGAAAGAGTTTGTTTGCAATGTTTTTCATAATTTCCTGAATTAAATTTCTGTATTGTGCATCCCAATGGCGAATTCAAGAAAGGGTTTGTTATTTACTTAGAATGTTGTCATAATTTCTTGAATAAAATGTCTTTTTCGTTTATCCAAGAGGCGAATTCAAGAAATAATTTGTTACTTGCTTACTTACAATTTTTTCATAGTTTTTTAAATGAAGTTTCGGTGTTGTGTATCCAAGAGGTGAAATCAATAAAGAGGTTGTTACTTACTTACAAATATTTTCATAATTTCTTAAATGAAGTTTCTGCATTGTGTATCCAAGAGGTGACTTCAGGAAAGAGTTTGTTACTTGCTTAAAATTTTTTCATAATTTATTGAATGAAATTTCCGTATTGTATATCCAAGAGGTGAAAACAATAAAGAGTTTGTTACTTACTTGCGATTTTTTCATAATTTCTTGAATGAAATTTTTGCATCGTGTATCTAAGACGTGAAAACAATAAAGAGTTTGTTACTTACTTAAAATTTTTTCATAATTTCTTGAACGAAATGTCTTTTTTTTTATCCAACAGGTAAATTCAAGAAAGAATTTGCTACTTACTTACAATTTTTTCATAATTTCTTTTATGAAATTTTTGCATTGTGTATCCAAGAGGTGACTTCAAGAAAGAATTTTTTAATTACTTATTTACAATTTTTTCATAGTTTATTCAATGAAGTTTCTGCATTGTGTATCCAAGATGTGACTTCAGGAAAGAATTTGTTACTTGCTTAAAAATTTTTCACAATTTATTTAATTAAATTTTATCATTGTGTAATCACGAACTGAAAACAACAAAGATTCTCTTGTGCACTGACTTTTCTTTACTAGTTTATCGAATAAACTATCTGTATTGTATATCATAAAAGAGAGTTCAATAAAGAGTTTTCTACTTACTTGCCATTTTTTTTATGATTTCTTGAATGAAATTTCCATATTGTGTATCCCAGAGGGGACTTCAAGAAAGAGATTGTTACTTACTGAGAATTTTTTCATAATTTCTTGAATGAAATTTCTGCATCGTGTATCTATGACGTAAAAACAATAAAGAGTTTGTTACTTACTTAGAATTTTGTCATAATTTCTTGAATGAAGTATCTGTATTGTATATCCAGCAGGCGAATTCAAGAAAGAATTTGCTACTTACTTACAATATTTTCATAATTTCTTTAATGAAATTTCTGTATTGTGTATCCAAGAGGTGACTTCAAGAAAGAGATTGTTACTTACTGAGAATTTTTTCATAATTTCTTGAATGAAATTTCCGTATTGTGTATCCAGGACGTGAAAACAATAAAGAGTTTGTTACTTACTGAGAATTTTTTCATAATTTCTCGAATGAAATATATTCATCGTGTATCTGAGACGTGAAAACAATAAAGAGTTTGTTACTTACTGAGAATTTTTTCATAATTTCTCGAATGAAATATATTCATCGTGTATCTGAGACGTGAAAACAATAGAGTTTGTTACTTACTTAGAATTTTGTCATAATTTCTTGAATGAAATTTCCGTATTGTATATCCAGCAGGCGAATTCAAGAAAGAATTTGCTACTTAATTACAATTTTTTCATAATTTCTTTAATGAAATTATTGTATTGTGTATCCAAGAGGTGACTTCAAGAAAGAATTTGTTACTTACTTACAATTTTTTCATAGTTTCTTAAATGAAGTTTCTGCATTGTGTATCCAAGAGGTGACTTCAGGAAAGAGTTTGTTACTTGCTTACAATTTTTTCATAATTTATTGAATGAAATTTCCGTATTGTATATCCAAGAGGTGAAAACAATAAAGAGTTTGTTACTTACTGTCGATTTTTTCATAATTTATTGAATGAAATGTCTTTGTTTGTCCAGAAGGCGAATTCAAGAAAAAGTTTGTTACTTACTTACAAATATTTTCATAATTTCTTGAATGAAATTTCCATATTGTGTATCCAAGAGGGGACTTCAAGAAAGAGATTGTTACTTACTTAGAATGTTTTCATAATTTCTTGAACGAAATTTCTGCATCGTGTATCCAAGACGTGAAAATAATAAAGAGTTTGTTACTTGCTTAGAATTTTGTCATAATTTCTTTAATGAAATTTTTGTATTGTGTATCCAAGAGGTGACTTCAAGAAAGAGTTTGTTACTTACTTAGAATTTTGTCATAATTTCTTGAATGAAGTTTCTGCATTGTGTATCTAAGAGGTGACTTCAGGAAAGAGTTTTTTACTTACGTACTATTTTTTCATAATTTATTGAATGAAATTTCTGCATTCTGTATCTAAGAGCTGAAAACAATAAAGAGTTTGTTACTTACTTGCGATTTTTTCATAATTTCTTGAATGAAGTATCTGTATTGTGAATCCAAGAGGTGAAATCAATAAAGAGTTTGCTACTTACTTATAAATATTTTCATGATGACATATCCAACAACGGATGTTGATAAATAATTTATTCATTCTGATACCAAGATTTTGTCAATGTTATCCTATGTGTCTGAAAATAGATGTATGCAAATTCCTTTTCTTATATCTCCGATGTTTTAATAGACATTCTAAACGTTTGATATGCTAGCATACTCTAAAAATAACGAACACATAACAATGTAATGCATAATATATTTTTAGTGAAATAATGCTCTGTAGAATATTAATAAAAAAATATATTATGATACATTATTAATATCAATGATCAACCTTGGACATTTTGAATCTGTTCCATAAAATAGTTCACCATGTTCTCTCTTGATATTGTAGCTGTTGTCTTCTCTTAGTTCGTAATCAGTAGAATAATCATTATTCCATTTTGAGTCATACACAATTTTTACTGGTGTGTCATCAACAGGCTCAATATGCTTTTCGTCTTCGGTACTATTTGGTTCATTGACTGTTTGATCAATGGCAGTAGATTCATCGATTCATCTTTATAGTCTATAGTGATATTTTCTGCCAATGCCCTTTTATTTTTCTGGCAATTTTACTGTCTATTATCACATTATTTTTACACAGGTAACAGTTTCGAAACGTAGACAAGATATGGTTTATGATATTAGTACAAGAGTAGGTCTTTCTTTTTTTGACCTTCCGTTGAATGCTAATACCCGAAAGCTGACGATAGGATGTATTAGTGGGCTATGTGTTACCTGCAACAGTAGCAAGGAGTTGTCCTCTATCATCAGCGATTATTTTTATGTTCGCATTCTCTTTGAGTGCAATCATCTCTGGAGATCTCAATCTTGCATATCCACCAACAAAAGAGGTGAATTTTTTTTGGTACTCCAAAGACATTTAATTCCTTATTGTCATGACAATGCATGCATACATTTCCAATAGTGCTACCACTTGTACTTGTTTTATAGTTTAAATACGCCCCTTTGTCGGCATTCAATGCTATAATAAAATTGGCATGTGAATACACTTTATTAGAATGCTCCATCATCACTTTTTTTAAAGATATGACTCATGGGTTTATCGTCCCACTGCGTAAAAAATACTGATTTAATACATGCAATAGACTAGGTAGTGTCGATAACCGGCCATAGAGTACCAGTGGGAAAGCCACATCGTGTCTCTGAGCAAGCATAGAGTACAATTGTCAGAGCCGTAAGCATATTTTTTCATTTTAAGATAGGTACAAAAAAAAAAAAAAGTTGAATAATTTCGAAGTTTAAAAAAAATAAATTGTTTTTTATGAAAAAAATATTGAATTAGAACCCTCAGTCCTCATCAATAGGAGTATGGGTATGCACAAGAATATATTTTAAATTTTAAATCAAAAGTGTCATTCTATTTTTCTGATATGATTTAGAGATGTAAAAAAAAAAGTTGAATAATTTATAAGTAAAAAAAAAAAATTTAGTTAGAAAAAATAGTTTGTTTTTTATGAAAAAAAATATTGAATTAGAACCATCAGTCCTCATCAATAGGAGTATGGGTATGTACAAGAATATATTTTTAAATTTAAATCAAAAGTGTCATTCTATTTTTCTGATATGATTTAGAGATGTAAAAGAAAGTTGAAAAATTTTGAAGTCCAAAAAAAAATTTAGTTAAAAAAAAAAGGTTGTTTTCATAAAAAAAATATTGAATTAGAACCATCAGTCCTCATCAATAGGAGTATGGGTATGCACAAGAATATGTTTTAAAATTTAAATCAAAAGTGTCATTCTATTTTTCTGATATGATTTAGAGATTTAAAAAAAAAGTTCACTAATTTCGAAGTCCAAAAAAAATTTAGTTAAAAAAAAATAGTTTGCTTTCATGAAAAAATATGAATTAGAACCATCAGTCCTCATCAATAGGAGTATGGGTATGCACAAGAATATATTTTAAAATTTAAATCAAAAGGGTCATTCTATTTTTCTGATATGATTTGGAGATGTAAATAAAAAAGTTGAAAAAATATATCATGTTAAGAAAAAAATAAAAAAAAGTTATAAAAAAAACTTAAAAAAAAACTCAAAAAAATGGGGGGGGGGGCAAAAGTTGGAGGGGAGGGGGTGCCCTTCGAGTTTGGGAATAAGGGACCTTTGGGGAGTTGATGTCTCTGGTGGTTAGGGTCGTTGGTGCTTATGATCTTTGATGGTTCGTACTCACATACACCATACTACTTGATTTGCAAGGATTTCTAAGGTTTGTTCTGAATTTAATTATTAAAATTCTTTTCTTGCCATCTACATCTCTCTTAGTATCAACTTTTTAGTGTACTATAACGTTAGAATCTATTTTAAACTGACAAAACTGTTCAAACGCCACCTGTGTATTATACAGAACACATCGAAAAAGTAAAGCTATCCATTATTAAAATTCTTTTCTTGTCATCTACATCTCTCTTAGTATCAACTTTTTAGTATACTATAACGTTAAACTGTATTTTAAACTGACAACACTGTTCAAACGCCACTTGTGTATTATACAGAACGCATCGAAGAAGTAAAGCTAGGTCAGGTCATAAGACCATTTTATCATCGTTAACCATTTCCATAGATTGATATTGTTCCAAATTTATGATAAATAAGCTGTGAGTTAACATGCTCTTCGGGGTTACCTTAACTACTAATCAGTTTAACCCCTTTTTTCCATCTTCATACGATCCAATCACTAATAAGAATCATTCAAGCTCCTATTATTCAAACATTAATTAATATAATTCATAGAGCCCAATTCGCATTTACTTGGAAAGGTACCGAGGGAACATAAGGCAAGCAAATAGCATGGTCCTATGGCATTAAGCAAATAGCATGGTCCTATGGCAGTAAGCAAATAGCATGGTAATTCTTATGGCAGTAAGTAAATTCCATATATACAATCTACTGGTGTCAGGGTCCTGTCCCTCTTTGTAGGTGTCAGGGTCCCGCTCCTTGCAAGAAATTTGTTAAATGAAACTTCTGAAAAAATAGGGTGATTTAAAACGTTGTGCACACAGCAAAACGACTTTCTATCTGAATTATGGTTGTGTTTGGTCGTGTCACAATGTTCTTGCATTTTCAGTTGAAATAATGTTTCGGTCTTAAATATGATTCAATAAAAAACAAGTTTTTTCAACTGAAAGTAAGGAGCAGTATTAAAACTTAAAACGAACAGAAATTATTAGCCTACGTTTATGATGGGGTTCGCCCTCTAGTCAAAACTTCGCTCTTTAAGCTAAAGTTTGAATTTTGTTCGAATCACTAGTCCCTGAATCACAAAGGCTGTTTAATTAGAATAGATGGCTCTTTTGGAAGTACTAAGACAAATTTAGTGTAAAAAGTGAGGTATTGACTTGGGAGGAACCCCCTCATATACGTAATAATTTATGTTGCCTACTGCAACAGTAGGCAATTACTCCCGCCATTTACCCGTGCAGCCATTTAAAACATTTGTCTCTCAACACGGGCGTAGGCAGCATATTGTCTAGGGGGGACAGTCGATAGTGTGATGGAGGGCCTTTTATCAACTTTTTTTTTCAGCCATCTGCTTTTTCAGCCATATCTAATGTAAATTTGAAGGTCTAGGGGGAGGGGCAGCTGCCCCCCCCCCTCCCTACGCCCATGTCTCTCAATTACTTGGACTATCTGTCTTGGCTTTTTCTTTCTACAATTAGCCATGTCTTGATGCCTACTGCAAAATACTTGATTTTCAATTCAAAATCAAGTATTTTGCAGTAAGCATCAAGACCTGGCTAATAGTAGAAAGAAAAAGATAAAGACAGATAGTCCAAGTAATTGAGAGGCAAATGTTTTAAATGGCTGCACGGGTAAATGGCGGGAGTAAGTGTGACTCTCTTATTGGAAAAACGTTTGTTAGTTTTTGGAAAGGCACGCCGGCCTGCCGCGAGTCTCAGGCAGGTTGACCGAGAATTTAAAATTGATATAGGACCGTTAGATTGCCTGGAAGGAGAGGCAAACAAGGCTCCCGCCTTGTAGGCAAGTAGGCAACCAATACTAGGCTATATGTAAACAATGGGCAAAGTTCATAACTTGCAGCCCTTCCCCCGGGAACTGTTGGGAAATGAGTCATCCTCAAAGACATATTTATTAGATTTCCGGCTATAATGAACAAAATGTCTCTCGAAATTTTGATCGGGTGACAATTAAAAAATTAGTGTGGGAGGGGGCCAAGTTGCCCTTCAATTTTTTGGTCACTTAAAAGGGGCGCTAGAACTTTTGATTTCCGTTTGAATGAGCCCTATCGCGATATTCTAGGACTACTGGATCGATACGATCACCCCTGAAAAAAACGGTTCCATTGTAACTGAACCACCGTGTTACTAAACCCCAAGAAACTGAACCACTGTAACTGAACCACCGTGCAACTGAACCCTCGTGCTACTGAACCCTCGTGCAACTCAACCCCATTTAACTATAAAATAAAAGTTCACAATAGGGATAAAATCCTTTTTAATAGACAGTGTATAGAAAATTCACAAAAAATACCAGATATTTCGGTCACATATACAGTGACCGTCATCAGTAGTAAAACCGTCATCAGTAGTGACGGTCACTGTATATGTGGCCGTAATATCTGGTATTTTTGTGAATTTTCTATACACTGTCTATTAAAAGGATTTTATCCCTATTTTGAACTTTTATTTTATCGTCATGGAAAGGCAGTGTGGTCTCCGAAATTATCTACCCATTTAACTAAACTCTCGTGTAGCTGAACAACCATGTAACTGAACTACCGTGCACCTGAACCACCATGTAACTGAACCACCGTGCAACTCAACCACCGTACTTACACTGGGCAAAACACAAGTTTGAATCTTTACATATTCAACCTTGTTGGAATTGTTTGCTTTTTTAAGTCTTTATATAAATTACTGTCAAGATGATTTACAAAAAATGCTCTGTTATGTTGTCATAAAAACAAAGAAAATCGGACGTCATAAACTCTTAAATCTAGATTTATTTCTCTTTTTTATGTCTGTTGATGGGGGTTCCCTTCACCCTGTCAGTTTCTACGGGTCTAAGCGTTTACCCCTCTCCCCCGCGGAAAAATTCCCCTCCTCCTCCAACGAAAACCCCTCATCTGCAAAATTATGCACCTCCTCTCGCGAATATTATGGTTTTCAAAATTTAAAAAACTTCTTTGAGTCGTTATTTTTTAGTTTAATTGAGAATTTCTAAGGTAAGTGAAAAAGAGGAATTTATGTGTAAATTTTGCCCCCCCCCCTCCCCCTCCGTACAAATACTTTCTTCTCGTGAAAAATCCTCCAGAAAACCCCCACGCAAAAATTTCCGTATGTTTCCCAATGACAAATACTATCTGTAAGTAATAGACAAATCAAAAAACTTAAAAAGGAACTGAAACTTCTGCAATGGGGTTATCTGATTGTTTTGTAGCTAGGAAGAGAGGGAGATACCTCAAAGGGTGCACTTTGATGCCGAAACATCTCAGCTCTTATTAATAAACCTTCAAATAAATACAGAATTAGCTCTAAGGGAGAGACGACAGAAGGATGGAGGAAGAAATTGTTTGATAATCCTCAGGCAATTCTAGCCTTTTTTTTATAAGCCGAAAGTGATTGGAGACTAACCAACCGCAAGAGGTATTTTTTTTGGGGGGGGGGAGATTTTCCACGGGTAAATATTTTCTGGGAGGGGGGTATTTTCCGCGGGGTATTTTACTCAAGGGATGTTTTTCACGGGGGGGGGGGTAAACGGCGGCTCTCACTGTCTACATACTGTAATGTTTTTTTTTTTACCACTTTCCTTATTTTGTTGTTTTCATTTTGTGGTATTTCCTACGTTCATAGTTGGTTATCGTTTGGTTTGAAAAAGGTTGATTACCTGCTTCGGTGGAGCCAACATAAAAGCTACTTTGTTTTTGTGTTTGGAAACTTTTGGTTTGATTTTTTTTTTCTTAGATGAATCAGGCCTTTCTCGAACGTTGAGGAATAAAAATCTTTAGTGAAAATATCGGAATTTTGAAAATTTAAATAGAAAAAAGTCGCTTTTTGTTGCGCTTTATCTAAATTAATTGAAAACATCATTTAGAAAAACAATTTGTCAAAGAAAAGTAAAAAGCCAAACTAAAACAAAGACTAGCATGAATAAATTAGTATAATAATTAAAAACCAAAATGGTCAGAAATTACCACAAAAAAAAAGAAACCCAAAACAAACAGAAGTTAAAACAAACGATCATAGAAAACATGGTTTTTTTTTTGGGGGGGGGGGGGCTATAGAGTTATATGTTGAACCCCCGTTCTAACAAACCCCCATTTAACGCAAGCCTCCTTTAACCCAACCCTCATTTAAATCAAATCCTGAACCTAAGTCAAGGCCTAAAATAAGTGTGAACTAAGGCTGATCAAAAGCTCAAAATCTATTTCTCGCTTCATTTGCGGTTTCTAACTTGTATTACTCATCAGTGTAGCCCCTAAACCCTCTGAATTGAATGAAACTTTATGTATTGGGCCTATCGCCAAAAGTATGGCCCGATAAAGTGTTTATTTTGGTTTTATTGCAAATTTTGAACTTTTCATCACTTTGAAGTCCCCCACCCACAACTTATCCTGAAAGGTCTAACTTATTAATGGAAGCTGTTCTTGAAATATTGCTGTGTGACCCTTTTGAGAATGTGCATAATCATAGCCAATTTGATTCAGTTCAATATCCGCCGAAATATTCCTTGAGAGCTTCACCTTAATACCCTTAGCTTGCGTAGTAGTAGTAGTAGAATTAGTAACACACCAAACTGTCCCTGGATATTGCTGATGCGCTTTTTTGACAACCTGTATACAGGTGGCGTGATGTGTTCACCTTCCCTCAATATTCCCTGGAAATTCCACCTTCATACCGTTCATTACCGTTAGGTACAGCTGTAATGGTAGTCCCAGTAATAGTATTAGTAGTAGTATTAATAGTAATATCACTAGTGCTACTAGCAGCAGTAGTATTAACATATTGCCTTTTGGTCAGCTGAAGATTTCTCTCATCAAGTTCTAGAAGCTTCAACTTAATATAATTAGCTGTTGCTATCCCATTGCCGATATATCTTTTTGATAACCTATATGTTCATGTAGTTCCTTAATTTTCTTCTTAATACTTTAAGCTTACAAGTGGTTGCAATAGAAGTAGCAGTCGAATTAGTAGTAGTAGTAGTTGTTGTAGTAACAGTAGTATTAAATGTAATTAAAATAGACTTTCCCTTTAAGCACTCTCTGAGAGTTCCTACTTAATACACAAATCCCTTTTTGAGATACGCCATTTTGAAAATTTGCATGCACATAGTGTCTTTTGATTTAGTTCAAGTTCCCCTCAAATACCCAATTCTGTCGAATTTTCCACTTGATATGCATAGCCTTATAAGTGCTAGTTTAATAGTGTAGAGGTCGTAGTAGGAGCTGCAGCAGTAATAATAGTGTTAAATTAGTAGTAGCAGCAGTATTAATAGCAGTAGTAGCTGGTAGTTGCCGCAGAAGTTTCATCTTGATGCGCTAAGCTGTTCCAAAAAAAAAATTGCTGATACACCTGTATCAGCAATCTGTATGTTATTGCAATTTACCAATTGTTAAAACTTAAGGTTTTTATAGAAGGGATAGTCGTAAAAACTTTGAAGGAGGCTCATTCGATTGGAAATTGAAAGTTCAAGTTCAATTCTGAAGAATCAAGGGTAATCAGAGGACAATCAGCCTTTCCCTCTTAACCGACATTTTCCTTCCCCTCCCCCCCCCCCCAAATACATCTGATCAAAATAAAAATAAACATTTTGTTCAAAATAGTCTAAAGGTCAAATAACCATGCCTTTGGGGTTAACAACACCAGCAGCATCTGAGGCAAGGGGTGTAAGTAAGGCTAGTTCCTCATTGCTAACACATAAGGTTTTTGTAGAAAAAAAAATTTGCGTATGAACTTTGGGGGAGGGGGGGGGGCTCATTCGATTGGAAATCAAAATTTCCAGTGCACTTAAGTGATCGGAGGATTTCCACCCCACCCTATTTTTTTCCAAAATACATCCGATCTAAATTTTGAGACGGTCATTTTATTTAAAACAGTTCAAAGGTTAAATAACTATGCCATAGTTAAATAACTATGGTCCACAACCCTCAACCTCTGGTGCAAGGGCTGTAAGTTATACAAGTTGCCTATTGTTAACATATAAGTTTTTTTTTTTTCAAGTAAACATGGCATGTTTGATCCTATAAATAAAAAAAAGCATGCAGCATTAAGGTCAAACCTTATGAAAATGTCAAGAAGAATGCCAAACACAATCAAAAAGCATTTATTCCTTTATTGGATGTGAAAAGGAAATACCAGAAACATTTACAATGGTTGATGGTATCAGCCGTCACATTGTTCGGAAAATATTTAGGAGTATCTTCAACTAAATCAAAAGGTACTATGTGCATCCAGTTTTAAAAGACGGTGTATCTGCAATGTGTCGAGAATAGCTAAGGGTATAAACCTGAGGGGATGAAGTTTAAACTTTCTGGGCATGTTGAAGAAATTTTGAAACAACAGGCTGGAGTACAACCAGTTCCCCTCCGATATCTTTTTAAGCTTCAATCTCCTCGAAGACATCTAATCAAAATTCGCTATCTAGATTGACAAAGGTCCAATATTTTTAACACATATGTTTATTACTTAACGTCCAGAAAGGTCTGATTCATCTAAAAAAAAATAATAATAATAAATCAGCTTTAATGGATTATGACATCGAATCTTCTTTTTCTTTTGCAAAAATGAAACAATGCTTTTTCATGAATACTTTTGACAGGGGTTTATATCATGAATTTAAGAAACAAACAATTTCAACAAGGTTGAACATGTAAAAATTCTAACTTGTGTTTTACCCAATGATATTGCCTAATATTTTTAGAGAACTGAAAATCTGAGTTCAATGGTTCAGCTGCACTATGGTTCAGTTGCACGATGGTTCAGTTACGTGAGGGTTCAGTTGCACGGTGGTTAAGCTGCACGGTGGTTCAGCTTTACGGTGGTTCATTTGCACGGTGATTCAGTTGCACGGTGGATCAGTTGCACGATGGTTCAGTTACACGGTGGTTCAATTGCACGGTGGTTCAGTTACACGGGGTTGAGTTAAATGGGGGTGGAGTTGCACGAAGGTTTAGTTAACTGGGGTTCTGTTACCCGGGGGTTCAGTTACACAAGGGTTCAGTTGCAGGGGGGTTCGGTTATATAGGGGCTCAGTTGTACGGTGGTTCAGTTACATGGTGGTTCAGTTACACGCACACCAAAAAACAACAAATAAACACGCATCCGCGATCTTTTTTCTGGCAAAAAATACAAAATTCCACATTTTTGCAGATAGAAGCTTGAAACATATATAGTAGGGTTTTCTGCTGAATCTGATGGTTTCATTAAGATTCTGTCCTTTTTAGGGGTTTTTCCCCCTTTTTTCGAAAATAAGGCAAATGTTTTCAGGCTCGTAACTTTTGATAGGTTTTAGATGGATTTCCTTTTTTTAGAGTTTCAGTTACTATTGAGCCGGGTCGCTCCTTGCTTACAGTTCGTTACCACGAACTGTTTGACAATCGAGTTTTGCTTTTTCCACTCAAATAATTTGAAAGATAGAAACAAGACACAAACTGAAATGAGAATTGCGAAATATGTTGGTTTTCCATGCCTGACTAGCTACCAGTGGTTTGACGGAAGTTTATTCGGAGTTTTATTGTTTAGACTAGGCTTATAAGTATCATTAGTTTCACTTTAATCGTTCCAATTGTCTCTTTGTCCTCGTCATGGCAAGTAAATTTGTTCTTTTATTGTGGATTTATTATCAGGACATCTGGTTATTTCCCCCTGGAGGGCTTTAACTGTAGACTGTGTTTTTTTTTTATTAACAGAAGGAAGGTGTGAATTGCAGAATGGAACAAAAATCACATGTTCAAAGAAAAAGGTAGTCTCTTTGAAATATTGGAAATCCTATCTACAACGAAAAAGACCTCCATTTGCCCTTCGGCAGTTTCTAGTAGTAATGGATGCCAAATTAAAAAAAAAATGAAATATTGATGTAAAATCAACACAAAATAATATATATATATATATATATATATATATATATATATATATATATATATATATATATATATATATATATATATATATATATATATATATATATAGATATATAGATATATAGATATATATATATATATATATATATATATATATATATATATATATATATATATATTGCCCCAAACAGTGTAGGAAGGTGCTGTTATCTTTTTGAGTCACCTAATTTTATCTATAAACTTTCGCAGACGAACAAGTTTAATATCTGATTGGTTTTGCTTTTTTCTCGGATTGTCAAGAAAAATCTGATGCTGCTCTAAGAATATCACAATTTCAAAAGAACAAAAGGAAAAATCTTGGAAAATTTTGGTTGTCATGTACAGATCGACCTAAGATGGGTTCAGGGGTCAAGAAATGTTTTTTTTTATGTCCTTGGTATTCTAAGATTTAAAGTTCTCTGCGTTTTTCTCTCTTCTCTTATTACTGGTAGTTCCCGCGTTGCATTTGTACAAACTACAAGCGAGCAAAACAAAATTAAAAATGAATGATTTTTAGTTTTAGTTTTTGTTGAAGACACGGTAAATGAATATGAGTATCTCATAATTCAGTTTCAAAGTGCATCTACTAACAAGGAAAGGGTCTGATACGTTTTCGAAATAAGAAGACTTGAGTATCTTGAAAACCTCTTGACATTCAGAAAACCAGTCGATCTAGTGCTCCAGTTTTGAGGATCGGATGTACCAGTCAAGTTGACAAAATGTTTTATGTGCCTTTAAACTGACGAAAGACACTTTTTCTTTCTTTCTTTACTACAGGGCACAGCCAGTAAATGTCAATTCTTTCATGGCACACTGTCCTCAAACTTGTTTAATATCCTTTAAAACTGAATACAAAACTATACTTCCTAAATAAATGTAAAACTTTTAAACTTGGCGGTCTTGAATGGAGCATTGAAATTAATATTTATGATTCGAGAGTAAAAATATTCTGTGCCTAGAGGCCAAATATATATGAAAATATTTCGTCTCGAGGGATGGAGGGGGGGCACAAATTTGAAAGAAGTAGCAAAAACGGACGAAATACTTGGATATTATAGGTAAATCGTAAAAAAAACGAAGGGGTGCGATCCTCATAAGATTTGAGCTAAGGGATATCCATAAAAGTGTGGTCAACGTCCTCGATTAATGGTGAGCGGACGGTCTTTGATGTTCGGAGGAGGAGTGGAAGGATATCCTATTACTTTCTCTTGAAAGCAGCTACAATGCAGACAGTCTCTAAATCTTTTGATGTACATCTTTAATATTCATGTATCATTTTATTTGTTTTCAATGGATTTTTGGAAGTTCCGAAACAGGCGGAAACAAAATAATCCGCTCTGAGATTCTCGTCAGGAAAATAAACCAATTCATTTTTTATAGAGAAAAATCATGGTAAAGGAAGAAAAACAATCGATCGTTTCGGAAAAGAATAAGAACGAGCTAGGTCTGCTTGAAGAAGATGATGAATTTGAAGAATTCCCAGTTGATAACTGGGAGGAAGATGCAGAGGCCTCTGATGAAACGACTGGTGATGTTTGGGAAGATAACTGGGATGATGACAATATTGAAGATGATTTCTATAAAATGTTAAAGAAGGAGCTAGAAGAAACAAAGAAAATGGAAAGCTAGTTCTCTGCTCTTTCATATTGAACACCCTATAATAAACATACATCAGCTTATTTGTTCTTTCATCAATATTTGTATTTATTTGTTTTCAAGGAATTAATTTAACCGAATATCGCAACTAGTAAAGTTCGTGCCGGCAGACAAGGGTGTGGAGCGGCCATTAGGGTTACTCCAGAGCAAGATATATTCTTGTCCTTTTTTATAATGGTACTGTTGCACACATTTTGTTCCCCAATGGAAACAGAAAATGTGTTATATTTTCCTGACTTCTATTCCTGCTCCTTTAAAAATCCTTTAATCTGTTATCCGTTATTCTTACTGTTCAGCTCTCAGTCTCACAGACTTCAGAGTGAACATGACCAAAAGAGGATGTTTGTTGGACCGTTCCAGACCAAAAGCAATTAAATAAAAAGAAAGTTTCCCTTGATTGCATTTTGAAGTTATAAGATTGGGGTGGCAACAATGGTAAATATTTGGTTTTAAAATGGGATACATAGAAAAGGAGACATCCAGCAGTTTTGCAATATCCTTCACTGTGATAGTTCGACATAATCGCTGCATCTTATTCAAGGTGATAAACACTGCAAATGCTGCCTTGTTTGGGGGTGGCCGCATCGTAAGTCTTTCTACCTAAGAAAAACCTAAAAATCCTCAAAAAAATCCTCGCGATATTATTTGGTATCAGTGTTTAAACAAGGGGTGGTGACTTTGGGTATGTACCCAAGCCTCATGAAATCTCACGATGTTCACAATTTATTCCTATAAATTCTAGAGTTTTCCCAATATTTGTTAAGTTTTTAAATTTGTGACCCTCCCACCTCCTTCCTTAAGCCAAAAATAAATTTTGTGGTGACTTCAGGTATGTGGCCCAACCTCTAGGAATTACGAGGTATTTACAATGTATGTTGTATTTTTCGTATTTTTCCAATATTTGTTGCGTTTTTAAATTTGTAATCTCCCTCCTAAAACCAAAAATAAAATCCTGTGTCCATACATATGTGCCCCTCCGTCAAATTAGAAAGAAAAAAAAATGTGGTATTGTGTAGGGGTTATTTTGACTGAGACCTCACCTCTGGTTTTCCGTAAATGTTGTATTCCCTCTTTTCTCGTTTGTGGATATAGTGGAAGTTAAATTCTGCAAGGCCTTTTCTCGTCTTGTAAAGAAGAATTGGATCTTCTCCATTATACGTATAGCACTGCATATGGAGTCTACACAGGCTAACTGTTTTTACAACTGACCAAACAATGGAAAGAACAACAAGCAAATATACTATTAGGACTATATACATGTCCATCATGGGAGTGGGTTGCTTTGTCAGGCTAATTACTATTATCTTGAAAAGAATCAGAAAATAAGGAGCCTAATAATACATTTTTTTTAATGTTAGATTTGCACATTTTAGGGCTACATATTGGACCATCTGGGGGAGGGGGCTGTCATAAACACTACATTTACCGTTAAAAAAAAGCATAAAATTAGCAATAGGAAAATTCCTCTCTTTTAGTTCTAGCGACGAGTAAACTACAAAAAATACGTTTTGAATAATGGTATACGAATAACGGAAAAGATCTGAAAAATGTAATAACTTAGTTTTAATGGCGAAACTATCCAAAAATTGAAATTTAGTTTAACTTTTTGGTCTGGAATTTACGTTTTGTAATGTAACCTCTTAACGCAGCCAAATTATTTCAGGATTAAAACTTTTAAAAGTTGACAGAAATTGGATAGAAATAAATACAAAGGTGAGAAAATTGTCAAGCTTTATTCACTGTCGTCTACTTACTTTGTCTAACTAAGAGATCTATACTTGGATTTCACAGGTTTTGTCATTACCTTTGACTGTTCAATTGTCAACCAAGTCCGTATCTGAGACCAAAGATAAATATGTTGTCAAAGCTGCCGTTCCGTAGCACCGATGGAAATTTTACGTGTAAAAACCTTCCATATGAGATGCAGGTGAAATCTTCTTCAGAGACATGAACGTATTAACCCTCTAAAAAGTACTACGAATGCAGGATGCTACAAACCGAGGACGCTGGTAGGGAATGTGGCAGTATCCTCTCCTCTGGGAAACAAGAAGACATTAGGATATGTATGAAAATACGAAAATGAGAAATATTCCCATTTAAATCTTGGTAAAAGCAAAATCCATGGTAGCATTACCCTCCTCCCGCCCCAGGGAATTTCTTAGTGTTCTTCCTGCTGCTACCCTTACGTGCAAGGAGTGGACAGGGTGAGAGGAGCCTTACAGGGACAATTTAAAAAATATGGACATGAAAATGATTTTTTCTTAAAGCACCAAGGACAGTGAAAATGAAATCTGAGTGTTTTGACTGGTTTAGTAGAAATTTATGCAACCATGTATTCCTTGAAAAATTAGGAAAGAATGGGCATTCGAGCTTTAGTGAAAACTACCTCTACATTAAATTTTTGGTAGTTTTGGGCAACAAATTTAACAAGAGAAACGTTAAGACACGAGCAAACAACAAAGTACCAAATAGCTTAAGAAGATGTAGCTTTCCTTTGAAGATGTAGTCGTCTTTGGAAGTCAAGAATGCTGTAAATGTCTGAATTTTTACGGGCGAAATGCGTTGTTGTCAAACTTAACAAATTAGTTTTGCTAAAATATACTTTTGTGGTTCACTGTGGCAACGCCAGCGGAAAGGTGGTACTGCATGAATGCATTCATAATTTTGAAACAACCAAAAGAAAATCGCGGCTTTCAGGTATGAAGACCATATGTTTGTCCGGGGGACAAACATATATATGGGGGGAAATATGTCATTTGGGCTATATATTTGCACATGAAGGGGGGGGGGGAAATTATAAGTCAGAAAACAATTCTGATTTCATGATATGCAGAATAATTGTACCTAACACATTTTGCATGTAGACCCGCTATACTTTACCCCCTAATGGGCAAATATATAGCCCAAATTTGTTTCTAAAGTAACGAAGAAACCGGCTTGTTCTCGAGTTTTATACAACGTAAACTTGAGCGAGTGGTGTATAATACACAAGTACAAAAATTCCTTCCCCCTACGGAAATTACAAAAAAAAATCAAATAAAATTCTCAAATTTGGAAAGTCTTATTTTCCACGGGAATATTTTCCGGTGGGTATTCTCCTTGATGGGTGTTTTCCAGGGGGGGGGGGGTAAATGCCGGCCACCGGTCAGTATACCTACAATCATCAAGGAATGGGAAAAGAATTACCACTGCGTAAATTTTCTACTCTTCTTCTCAGAACCGCCCCAGGAGAATCTAAAGATAAGTTACTTGAATTGCGGGCAAGTTTGGATGTTTGGACCGAAAAATGCCGTCTTTCAGATTGGAATAATTTTCTCTAAGAACGCTATATAATCTTTTCTTTGAAATGAGGAGGTGCTGGGTTTTCGTTAGAGCGGCAAACACAGTGGGAAATGCCATTTTCTGGAAATTACCCATTATTCGATACGCATTTTATTGCTTTTTTGCAATTTGATAAAGGAGTTGGTCCCCTTGTTATTCACTCGAATGAAGTTCCTTTTCTTTGTATATTCTTATATATGTTTAGATTGGTGCACGATGGATAAGATTTATTCTTCATTAAATACACATACAATAATACATGTTATTATTTCCCCAAAGGCTCATTGAGGCCCCGGTAACCTTGTTTTTTTTTGGAATTCAATAAAAAGTAACATCTTTTTTGTATGAAAATAGAGTCATGTTAAAACACAAAAAAATGGAAAATGACCTACGTAAAAGGGGGGCGGGACCGGCCACTCCGTGGGTTTCCCATAAAAATTCATCTTGTACGTTGTTGTAATTAATAGTTTGTAAAAAAAAAGATTATTTGTATTGTGAAATACTTGCATTGGACATGCCCTCACCATCATTCATATACGTTTATGTCGTCAGAAATTATATGAAAGATTTTCCAGGAAATTTAGAAAAACTGGTGTAAAAAAAAACACTTGTTGAAGCTTCAAATTCCCGATCCCATTCCAATAAAAAAGCGTTCTGACCTCCTCGCTCAAATTTCATGTACAATTTTGCTCTACTAATGGGTGTTTCCAATTGCTATTGAATGTATACTTGTTTAGGAACTAAACGTGGCTTCGTGTAGCAGTAAAGCTCTTGGAACTGGAAGTTCTATGTAAGTCTTTTAAATAGTGCGATAATCAAGAGCTTTCTCATAATTCTCGCACGGGGGTGTTTGTGCCATATACGAGTCAAAAGTGACATAATGCGGTTTAATGGAAGAAAACGGCACATTGTTCTGGCAAAATATTTTTTTTTTACTGAAAACGAAGTCCTTGAGCTTTAAATATTCCTTGGAATGAACTCCTTCTTAATTTTCTCCGGTGACTGGCTTGGTACATTCTCCTTGCTACTGCTACTGCTAACCACATCATGCAGCACCAATCCGCCTGAGGTCAACACAGCTGCGCATGCTTCTCCTCCACTCCAATCTATTCAAAGATTTAATCTTTACCCCTCCCAAAAAGTTCCAGTTTCCTTTAAATCTTTCCTTACAACCTGTTTTCATCCCATTTGGGGACGACCTGCTCTTCGTTTAGCCCTACATGGATGGCGGAAGAGAACGATCTTCGGCAATCTGTCATCTTTAATCCGCAAAACATGTCCTAGCCATCTCAACCTTTCTCTCTTGAGAAACTTAAAAAGTGGGGTAGAACAACATTTTTCTTAGACATTATTGTTTGATATATGGTCAGCAAACGGGTACCCAAAAATATCCATAGAAAATTCCTCTGGAAAACATCTAACAGATCCTTCTTCTTCCGAAGCGCCCACGATTCAAAACCAAACTTGACCCTTATCATCCAATCTTCTTATTCTTCCAAACTTTTTCCAATAGAGAAAATTCACCCCTGGTGAAAAAAAAATAATAAACGCACAAGCATGACCATTCTCATATTTGAGGCTTTTCAACAATACTTAATTGTTTTCTAAATTATCCCTGTCTTCTAAAATTATGCAGATTTTCCTATTCTCATAAATATTGGTAGGTAATTTTAAACTATGAATTTTGCTTTAATAATTTTGGCGTAAAAAGTTTTATCAGTTGATGCATATATTATTTTCGAAATTTAGTTTCTTAGTTTCGATTAATATTGACGAGGGTCACTCTTTATTTACCCTTCGTTGCCACGAACGATTCGATGTCCTCACAAAGTTCGCCAATCTTTTTTTTTTCCATTGCTGTTTGTGAGTTTTGACGAGAGATTAGGCATTCGGTATTTTTTTGTCATGAAAGCCAGAGGCAGAGCGGGATATTTCGACATAAAACTGGATCCTGGCTTAAAGCTGGGTGAAAGGTATTGGTTTTTGCGCATTTACAAGCAATGGTTCAACGGGATAGTGTGCCATCCAGGCAAAACATCACTTATATCTTGTATTAAATTCAGAGTAATTTTGAAATCACTTCGTAATTTCCTTATTTTTAATTACTAGGTTGTTGATGTTGAATGGGAAAGACCAATGTGGGATTGTTTAAACAAAAGAAACTTATATTTCTACAATCCTTTCCATTCTCACGATCTTTGCACATTGTTGTGCTTTGACCCCCCCCCCCAGGGAAAATGAGGACAAATTTTGTGCTGCAGGTTTTCTGGTTATCAATGCTTTTGAGCATGCGAGGATTTATTATCAGTCTGAGAATTATGAATCTAAACATTTTGAATTATTATGAAATTTAAAAGCGCCCCTTACTCAAATGTAACGATTGCTTGTGTGGTTTGGCCTGATACAGCTTAAAATAGAGTTTAAGGTACGATTTCGGAATTTTTTCCAAGGTCGTGGATTTCAGTCCTGAGCTTGGGGCTATAAGAAAAGTATTTATATTAAACGCCACTCGCAAAAAGTATGTAAGTATACCTATTATTGTGATTTAATATCTTAGGATATTTTTAAAACCCTGGGATTTTTTGCAAATGAATATTGGAATATTGTTTTATTCCCAGTGGTAGCCCTTGGAATAGTAATCACTTAACCGAGAGCCTTCTATGTTTTCTTGATTTTTTTTATATATAAGTTATTGTTTATTTGGCTCGGTCATTTAAC
The DNA here is from genome assembly GCF_049724085.1 of Artemia sp. Qi Xiang Cuo. Lineage (NCBI taxonomy): Eukaryota > Metazoa > Arthropoda > Branchiopoda > Anostraca > Artemiidae > Artemia > Artemia sp. Qi Xiang Cuo. Next base: position 27,327,571 of record NC_142798.1, on the reverse strand, counting down.
GTTTGCTTAATATTTAAAACATTGATCTATGCATTTTCTTTTGCAATTCTGCTACTAATTTTTGTTTCTGAAAGCCATGTAGCATTGCCTTTTTTGCCCTAGTTGTGAAATCAACCTTCATCATATATCTAGTTGTGGAATCTACTGGTATATATGTAGATTTATTTAAGGGGTTCAAACGACACAAAACGGATGAGTAAAAAATCACAGGATATCCGGGCTCCAAATCCCCATGCACACATATATGGCCCTTACTGCATGCTATATCTTCCACAAGAGCTACTAACTCTGCATCACAGTATATAAATAAAAGATACTAATTATCTTTATACAGTGCTCTGCATTGACTATTGCTATTTGCAATGTTCTTGCAAAGGTTGAACCTAAACAATGAATGTATTTTCTTGGGAAAAGAAAATAGTAGGGAACCCTAACATACAGAGTTGGTTGCTAAATCTAGGCGTTTACCCCCCCCCCCCGCTGGAAGATACCCACCAGAAATTACCACCCATGGAAAATATCCCCCCCCCCCTCCCCGGGGGGCTGGTTGGTTTCCAATCACATTGACTTATAAAAGAAAGGGACTATAACTCTCAATTTCTGATCGAATGAGCATCCTCTGAAGTTTCTAAGACCATTAGGCGGAGGTTGGGATAAGAAAGGGAAGCTCTCCTTCTATACGGAATAAATTCTGCTCATTTTGGGGTTTCGTGTTGCTATAGTTTCATAATAACAGCGTAGACCAGGAATATTAACAGAAATCAAGAGGGATTAAATATCAATGTCGTATTTTTGATGCGTTTTTTTAAGTTTTTTGTCCCCTCTCCAAAAAAATACCCCCCTCCCCACACGAAAGTCCAGAATATGGCCCTGGGGATTATGAATTAATTTCTTCCTCCACCCTCCCCTTGCCTCTTTCTTAGAACTAATTAGGTATTTATCTTAAGGCTCAATGAGAGTTTGGATGTTTTTGTATTAAAATAAACCCTTTGAGGCATCTCCCTCTCTCCCCAACTAGCCAAAACATTTTTAAGGTGTAAACAAATTTCAGTGTCTTAGTTACCTAAGACACTGTTTCACTGTTATTTTACAATTCCAAACATTCATACGTAAGGACTTTAAACCTCTACAATGGGGTTCTATGATTGTTTTGTTGTTAGCGAGGGTGTATTTTAATACCAAAACACCCCAACTCTCATTGAGCCTTCAAATAAATACAGAACTAGTTCTAAGAGAGAGACGAGAGAAGGGTGAAGGTAGAAATTGATATATTATCCCATAGGGCCATATCCATAACTTTTGTTTGGGTGGTTATTTTTTAGGAGGGGGGTTCAAAAAATTAAAAACACATCAAAAATATGAAATTTATTTTTAATCCCTTTTGATATCTAGGAATATCTCTGGTCTACGCTGTTATTATGAAAGTAAAGAGTAATATTAAACCCCAAAATGAGCAGAATGTATTCCGTACAGGAAGGGGGGAAGGGGACTTCCTCATCCCCAGCTCTACCTCATTGTCGCAGAAACTTCGGAGGTTACTCATTTGAGCAGAAATTGAGAGTTTTAGTCCTTTTTGTATAAGTCAAAAGGGATTGGAAACCAACCAGCCGCGGGGGGGGGGGGTATTTTCCGCGGTAGGGCGGAGGGTAAAAACCTGTTCCCTTGGTTGTTATTGTCCTATTCTTAATTTTTCCTCACTACGTAACGTCCTGGCTTAAATTTTAGCCCAAACAGGATTATAATTTAGCCATTTACCAAAAGGCTTTTTCAAGCGAAATTTTGAGCCTGTCTACTCTGAAAAAATTTCTACGGGTACTCCTGAGTATAAGCTGAAACTCCTTGCGATTCGGGCAATTCTTATCCAAGGAATTGTTTTGAGGTTCTGTTGGCATGGATTTTATGTTTTTGAGTCTTCGAAGTTGAAACACTGATGTAGGTGACGACCTACAAGTTGGATTTTGTCTTCTATTTGATAAAGAAAAATAATAAAATAATAGCATATATTTTCCAAAAGAGAATACGATTTGGGGGAGAATTTTCACTATTCATGTAAAAACAATAAATGTCCCTAAGAAGGAAAAGCAGTCGAAATACCATTTTAAGAAAGTGCTTGCTCATAGTGAAGTCGAAGTCTTGGTTCGCTTGTTAGGCCATCAAACCTGCAGAGCCAGATTGATTTACCATTTTGCAGTTTACATCACATTGGTGAAGGCGTGAACGCAAATGACATTAATACGCTTCGGGCCAAGATTTATCTGCTTGTGGGTATGCTGATAATAATTATATTTTAACATTCGATGCACTTGGTGTTTTTACTCTTCCCCAGAATTAGATAGTGTATAACAGGGTTGCCACCTCTAGTGATTTATCCCTATTTCTAGTAATTTTTTATATTGCCTAAACAAAAAATCACTAATTCAGCACATAAATGACTAGATTATTGAAGGAAATCAATAAAACAATCAAAGAAATCACTAAAATATAGTGATTTTTTTCGTCAGGTGGCAGTTCTGACTTTTCTCCCTCATTCCCACAAAAAGTTCACTGAGTAAGCTTCGAAATAGTGAAAAACTGCGTCGATTCGGTCTTATGTATGTTTCAGCTTTGCAGAACTACCCTTACTTTAAAGGAAGTAAACAAAGAAACTCCTACCGAACAAACTTTCTTTGCTTTGTAAAATTTTATATTTTAAGCTGAATACCTTTAAGGAGAGTGTTGTGGATACATATAATTGGAAAAATTAGTACTGCTACTACTAACAACTCACCGCAGCACCAAGCCGCCTGAGGCCAACACAGCTACGCACGCTCCTCCTCCATCCCAATCTATTCAAAGCTTCCCACTATTCAAAACATCCTCACACCCCAGACGAAGACGACCTGCTTTTCGTTTAGTCCTAGGCTGTTGGCCGAAAAGGACAATCTTCGGCAATCTGTCATCCTTCTTCCGCAGAACGTGCCCTATCCATCTCAACCTTCCTTCATTATAGCCCTGGAAAGCGGGATTGAACCATATTTTTCGTACAGCCTACTGTTTGAAATACGGTCAGTCAGCTGCATACTCAGAACAATCTGTAGACAATTTCTCTTGAAAACGTCTAGCAAATCTTCATCCACTTTTCAGAGCGCCCATGCTTCAGAGCCATATTTGACTACTGTCATCACTGTAGGTTCCAATACTCTAATCTTGTTTTGCAGACTTGTCTTCCTATTCTTTCAACTGTGAAAAAATACCCTGAGCCTTGGCTATTCTACTTTTAATATATTCACTGCTCCCACCGTCTTTACTAATAATATTACCAAGGTAAGTGAAGCTGCCCGCCTGATCAATCTTTTCCTTACCCAATGTCACCTTCTCATCTTCACTTTTTCGTAGTCTTAGTGACTTAGTCTTCTTAACATTTAATTTCTACCCTATTCTAGCACCCTGAACTCGCAAAACCTCTAAAACTGCATTCATTTTGCCCACACTTTCATCTAGGATGCTCAAATCATCAGCATAATCTAAGTCCAGGAGAGTTTTTCCTCCCCATTTGATTCTGTGCTTTCCCATTGCCTTTCCTGTGCTCCTTAAGACAAAGTCCATCAAAATGATTCATGTGAGGGGGATAGAACACAACCCCATAGGCACCCGTAAGGGGAGGCAGGGGGACACCCCCCCTCCCTGGCTGAATGATGTTGCCTTATTTTTATATTTTTGTTCTGAAGTTTCTATTATATAGCATTAAAAGTGCCAAATAGACGAGGTTTGCCCCCCCCCCTCCCTGGAATTCAGCTTATAGGCGCCCATGCACAACAGTAGTATGTTTATATTGAATTTGCGTACCGCCATAGGACCATGTTATTTGCATAAGGGTATAGTCTGGTTTGGTGGGTATAGTCTGGTTTGGTTTTTCAAAGAGAGTGAGTATTACACTTTACTTTTTTTTTTTTTTTTTTTTTTTTTAAATCGAAAACTTGTTATTTTAAAATTGCGTTTTTTTGAATTTTTTTTTTATAAATTTTTGAAAAAAGGGTTAAGGAATTAGACAATTGGAAAATATTAACGTTATTAATTAATGTTTTGAATAATAGGAGTGTGAATGATTTTAATTAGTTATTGGATTTTATGAAGGGGGAGAAAAAAAAGGATTAAACTGATTAGCATTTAAGGTAACCCCGAAGGGGTTGTTAACTCAGGTAATTTGTTATAAATTTTAAACAACATCTGTCTATGAAAATGGCTAACGACAATAGAATGACACTGTGACTTGACCAAGCTTTACCTCTCCGATGTGGTCTGTATAATACACAAGGGATGTTTGAACAGTATTATCAATTTAAAATAGGGTCTAACGTTTTAGTATACTAAAAAGTTGATACTAAGAGAGATGTAGATGGTAAGAAAAGAATTTTAATAATGAAATTCAGAACAAACCTTATAAATCCTTGAAAATCAAGTTTTATGGTGTTTGTGATTACCAACCATCATGGATCATAAGAACCAACGACTCTAACCAGCAGAGACATCAACTCCCCAAAGGTCCCTTATCCCCAAACTCGAAGGTCGCCCCCTCCCTCCAACTTTTTGCCCCCCCCCTCTTTTTTTTACATGATGTATTTTTTTCAACTTTTTTTTACATGTCTTCGAATCAGATGAAACAAACTTAAATTCAGTAGTGTTTTGTCATGGTTTACCTTGTCACACTTACATTCTCTTAATTTTTCAAAATTCATTTTTAATTTCTTTCATTGAAATGCAAGAGTTGGAATATTTCAGTAGTGTCTTGTTATGCTTTACCTTGTCAGTGTTTTGTCGCGATTTTATTAGCATCTCGTTAGCTCTCATGTGTTGTCGATGGTCATTTTGAATGTCTGTTGCTGATAAAATAGAGTGACAACTGTTCAGCAGTTCTCGTTAGGCGCTACCTATTTATAGTTCAATTTACGAGATTTTTCAGATTTCATTTTGATTATCTTTCGTTGACATGCAAGAGTAGTAACATTTCAAAATTGTTTCGTCATCCTTTACCATTTCACTGTTAAATTCTCTTTATATATCAAAGTTCATTTTGAATTTCTTTAATTGAAATGCAAGAGTTGGAATATTTCAGTAGTGTCTTGTTATGCTTTACCTTGTCACAGTTACATTCTCTTGATTTTTCAAAGTTCATTTTGGATTTCTTTTGTTGAAATGCAAGAGTTGGAATATTTCAGTAAGGTTTTGTTATGCTTTACCTTGTCACAATTACAATCTCTTAATTTTCAAAGTTCATTTTGAATTTCTTTCGTGAAATGCAATAGTTGGAATATTTCAGTAGTGTTTTGTCATTGTTTACCATGTCACAGTTACATTTTCTTGATTTTTCCAAGTTCATTTTGAATTTCTTTCGTGACATGCAAGAGTTGAAATATTTCAGTAGTGTTTTGTCGTGGTTTATCTTGTCACAGTTACATTCTCTTGATTTTTCAAAGTTCATTTTGGATTTCTTTTGTTAAAATGCAGGAGTTAGAATATTTCAGTAGTGTTTTGTTGCGCTTTACCTTGTCACAGTTACATTCTCTTGATTTTTCAAAGTTCATTTTGAATTTATTTCGTGAAATGTAAGAGTTTGAATATTTCACTAGTGTTTTGTAGTGCTTTATCTTGTCATGGTTACCTTCGCTTCATTTTTCAAAGTTCATTAGGAATTTATTTCGTGAAATAAAAGATTTGAAATATTTCAGTAGTGTTTTGTCGCGGTTTACCTTGTCACAGTTACATTCTCTTGATGTTTTCAATGTTTTTATTTTGGTTTTCATTTGTTGAAATGCAAGAGTTGGAATATTTCAGTAGTGTTTTGCTATGCTTAACCTTTTCACAGTTGCATTCTCTTGATTTTTCAAAGTTCATTTTGAATTTCTTTCGTGAAATGCAATAGTTTGAATATATCAGTAGTGTTTTGTCATGGTTTACCATGGCACAGTTGTTACATTCTCTTGATTTTTCAAAGTTTATTTTGAATTTCTTTCGTTGAAATGCAAGAGTTGGAATATTTCAGTAGTGTTTTGTCGTACTTTACTTTGTCATAGTGACATTCTTTTTATTTTTAAAAGTTCATTTTGGATTCCTTTTACTGAAATGCAGGAGTTGGACTATTTCAGTATTGTTTTGTTGTGCTTTACCTTGTCACAGTTACCTTCTCTTGATTTTTCAAAGTTCATTTTGAATTTCTTTCGTGGAATGCAAGAGTTAGAATATTTCAGTAGTGTTTTGTCGTGGTTTACCTTGTCACATTTACATTCTCTTGATTTTTCAAAGTTCATTTTGGATTTTTTTCCTTGAAATGCAAGAGTTGGAATATTTCAGTAGTGTTTTGTAGTGGTTTACCTTATCAAAGTTATATTCTCTTGATTTTTCAAAGTTCATTTTTAATTTCCGTACATGAAGTGAAAGAGTTTTTACGTTTTATTCGTTTCTTGTATTGATTTACCATGTCACACTTAAATTCTCTTGATTTTTCATAGTTCATCTTTGATTTCTTTCCTTGAAAAGAACGAGTTGGAATATTTCCGTAGGGTCCTGTAATGGTTTAACATTTCACAGTTAAATTCACTTGATTTTTTCAAAGTTCATTTTGAATTTCTTTCGGGAAATGCAAGAGTTGGAATATTTCAGTAGTGTCTTGTTGTGCTTTACAAACAAGTGTCTGTTGATTTTTCAAGGTTTATTGTGGGTTCACGTCGTGGAAATGTAAAAGTTAGAATATTTGATTTGTGTTGTGTCATGTTTGTAACTATCACGCTAGCATTCTAATGAATTTTCATAGTTAATTTTGTTATCTATCGTTGAATTTAAAGAGTTGGAAAATATAAGTATATATTCGCCGCGATTTAACAGTTCATAATTAAATTTTCTTAATGTTTCTAAGTTTATTTTGGATTTCTTTCCTTGAAATGCAAGAGTTAGAATACCATTTTTCGTTAAGTGTCAGAGTGAATAAATTCATTATCAACATCCTTTGTCAGATACATCCAATAAAATTGGCAAAATCTACATTTCAGAATGAATAAATTCACTATCAGTAGCCTTGTTAGAATATGTCAGATTAAATTGACAAAATCTAAGTATTAGAGTGAATATTTTTTTTATCATCATCACTTATCAGACAAATCGAATAAAATTGATAAAATATATTTGTAAAAGTGAATAAATATTACTATGAACATCATTTGTCCGATAAATCAAAAAAAATTAACAAAATCTAAATTTAAGAACGAATAAATGCTTTAACAACATCTTTTATCAGATATGTCGGATAAAGTTGACAAAATCTAAGTATCAGAGTGATTAAATTCTATATAAACATCCTTTTCTCGGATACATAGGATAAAATTGACAGAATCTTAAGTATTGGTTTTAGTTCTTTTTTTTTATCAGCATACAGTGCTAGAAACACCGAGTAAAATTGACAAAGTCGGGAGTTCGGAATGAATCACTTCATTATCAACATCATTTTGTCGGATGTGTCGGAAAAAATTTCCAGAACAAAAGTATATGAATGATTAATTCTATATCAACATCATTTTCTGGGGTACATAGGATAAAATTGTCAAAATCTAAGTGTCAGTGTGAATAAATTTTTTTTATCAACATCCTTTGTCAGATACATCAAATAAAATTGACAAAATCTAAATTTCAGAATGAATAAATTCTATATCAACATCTTTTGTCGGATATGTCGGATAAAATTGACAAAATATAAGTTTCAGAGTGAATAAATTTTTTTTATCAACATCCTTTGGCAGATACATCGGATTAAATTGACAAAATCTAATTAGCAGAGTGAGTAAAATCTATATCAACATCCTTTTCTCGGATACGTAGGATAAAATTGACATTTTCTAAGTGTTAGAGTGAATAATTTTGTTTTATCAACATCCTTTGGCAGATTCATCGGATAAAATTAACAAAATCTAAATTTCAGAATGAATAAATTCATTATCAACATTCATTTTCGGATATGTCAGATAAAATCGACAAAATCTAAGTATCAGAGTGGCTAAATTCTATATCATCATCCTTTTCTCAGATATATAGAATTAAATTGTCAAGATATAAGTGTCAGTGTGAATAAATTTTTTTTAGCAGCATCCTTTGTCAGATACATCAAATAAAATTGACAAAATCTAAATTTTAGAATGAATAAATTCATTATCAACATCCTTTGTCGGATATGTCGGAGAAAATTGGCAAAATATAAGTGTCAGAGTGAATAAATTTTTTTTATCAACATCCTTTCGTCAGACACATCAAATAAAATTGACAAAATCTAAATTTCAGAATGAATAAATGCTTTAACAACATCCTTTATCGGATATGGCGGATAAAATTGACAAAATCTAAATATCAGAATGAATAAATTCTATATCAACATCCTTTGTTAGATATGTCGGATAAAATTGACAAAATAAAAGTGTCAGAGTGAATATTTTTTTTTTTATCAACATCCTCTGGCAGATACATCTGATAAAATTGACAAAATCCAAGGATCAGAGTGACTAAAATCGATATCAATATCCTTTTCTCGGATACATAGGATAAAATTGATAAATTCTAAGTGTTGGAGCGAATAAATTTTTTTTATCAACATCCTTTGGCAGATACATCGAATAAAATTGACCAAATCTAAATTTCAGAATGAATAAATTCCTTATCAACATCCTTTTTCAGATACATAGGATAAAACTGAAAAAATCTAATTGCCAGTGTGAATATTTTTTTTTATCGACATTCTTTTATCAGACACATCAAATAAAATTGACGAAATCTAAATTTCAGAATGAATAAATTCTATATCAACATCCTTTGTCGGATATGTTGGATAAAATTGACAAAATATAAGTATCAGAGTGAATAATTTTTTTTTTATTAACATCCTTCGGCAGATACATTGGATAAAATTGACGAAATGTAAGCATCAGAGTGACTAAATTCTATATCAAAATCCTTTTCTCGGATACATAGGACAAAATTGACAAATTCTAAGTGTTAGAGTGAATAAATTTTTTTTTATCAACATCCTTTGGCAGACACATCGGATAAAATTGACAAAATCTACATTTCAGAAAGAATAAATTCATTATCAACATCCTTTGTCGAATATGTCGGATAAAATTGACACAATATAAGTGTCAGAGTGAATACATTTTTTTTTATCAACATCATTTGTCAGATACATCTAACAAAATTAGACAAAATCCAAATTTGAAAAAGAATAAATGCTTTAACAATAATGTCTTATCTGATAATTCGGATATAATTAACATATTACAAGTATAGGGGTGACTAACTTATATATCAACTTCGTTTTCTCAGATACATAGTATACAATTGGAAAAATCTAAGTGTTAGAGTGAATAAATTTTTTTATCAACATCCTTTGGCAGATACATCGGATAAAATTGACAAAATCTAAATTTCAGAATGAATAAATTCATTATCAACATCCTTTTTCGGATATGTCAGATAAAATTGACAAAATCTAAGTATCAGAGTGAATATTTTTTTTAAAAAACATCTTTTGCCAGATACATCGAATAAAATTGATAAAATATAAGTGCCAGAGTGAACAATTTTTTTTATCAACATCTTTTGTCAGATACATTAAATAAAATTGACAAAATCTAAATTTCAGAATAACTAAATGCTTTAACAACATCCTTTATCGGATATGTCGGATAAAATTAAAAAAATCTAAATATCAGAGAGACTAAATTCAATATCAACATCCTCTTCTCGGATCCATAGGATAAAATTGACAGAGTCTAAGTATCAGAGTGAATACATTTTTTCATCAACATCCTTTTCTCGGATACATTGGATAAAATTGACAAAATCTGAATTTCAGAATAAATAAATGCTTTAACAACATCCTTTGTCGGATATGTCGGATAAAATAGACAAAATCTAAATTTCAGAATAAATAAATGCTTTAACAACATCCTTTATCGGATATGTCGCATAAAATTGACAAAATCTAAGTATCAGAGTGACTAAATTCTATATCAACATCCTTTTCTCGGATACATAGGATAAAAATTGACAAATTCTAAAAGTTAGAGTGAATAATTCTTTTTTATCAACATCCTTTGCCAGATACATCGGATAAAATTGACAAGAGATTATTGTTATTAGAAATCAATTTATTTTCAACATTCTTGGCTGGATATGTCGGATAAAATTTACAAAATATAAACATAAGAGCGAATAATTTTTTTTTATCAACATCCTTTGCCAGAAACAACGAAAAGAATTGACAGAATCTAAGTGTCAAAGTGAATAAATTCTACATCAACATCCTTTTCTCGGATACATAGATTAAAATTGACAAAACCTAAGTGTTAGAGTGACTAAATTCATTATCAACATCCTTTGTCGGATATTTCGGATAAAATTGATAAAATCTAAGTATCAGAGTGATTAAATTCCATATCAATATCATTTTCTTGGATACATCGAATAAAATTGACAGAATCTAAGTGTCAGAGTGAATAAATGCTTTATCAACATCCTTTAAATGCATTATCAACATCATTTGTCGGCTAAATCAGGTAAAATTGACAAGAAAGACATGGAGTGTACACCGCGACGGAGCATACATAGTGAGAGAGACATGCAAAGTCGACATAGCTTTATTTCATTTTTTAAGGTTAATTTAGACGAGGTTACGTGCGCGCACGTAACCTCGTCTAAATTAACCTTAATTAACCTAAATTAACTAGATTTAGTCAATTTTATTCGAAAAATCCGATGAAGGATGATGTTAAAGCATTTATTCATTCTGATATTTAAATTTTGTCAATTTTTATTCGATGTGTTTGACAAAGAATGTTGATAAAAAAATTTATTCACTTTGACACTTAGATTATGTCAATTTTATCCTATTTTTCTGGCAAAGGCTGTTGATAAAAAAAAATATTCCCTCTGATATTTATATTTTGTAAGTTTTATCTGACATATCTGACAAACGATGTTCATCATAAATTTATTCTCTATGATACTTAGATTTTGTCAATTTTATCCGATGTATCTGGCAAAGGATGTTGATAAAAAAAATATTCACTCTAACACTTAGAATTTGTCAATTTTTTTCCTATGTATCCTAGAAAAGGATGTTGATATAGAACTTAGTCATTCTGATACTTAGATTTTGTCAATTTTATCCGATCTATCCGATAAAGGATGTTGTTAAAGCATTTATTTATTCTGAAATTTAGATTTTGTCAATTTTATTTGATGTATCTGACAAATGATGTTGATAAAAAAAAATATTCTCTCTAGCACTTAGATTCTGTCAATTTTATTCTATGTATCTGAGAAAAGGATGTTGATATAGAATTTAGTCACTCTGATACTTAGATTTTGTCAATTTTATCCGACATATCCGATTAAGGATATTGTTATAGCATTTATTCATTCTGAAATTTAAATTTTGTCAATTTTATCCGACATATACGACAAAGGATGTTGATAATGAATTCATTCATTCTGAAATTCAGATTTTGTCAATTTTATCCTATGTATCCGAGAAAAGGATGTTGATAAAAAATGTATTCACTGTGACACTTAGAATTTGTCAATTTTATCCTATGTATCTGAGAAAAGGATGTTGATATAGAAATTAGTAACTCTGACACTTAGATTATGTCAATTTTATCTGACGTATCCGATAAAGGATGTTGTTAAATCATTTATTTATTCTGAAATTTAGATTTTTTCAATTTTATTTGATGTATCTGACACAAGATGTTGATAAAAAAGAAATTATTCACTCTGGCACTTATATTTTATCAATTTTATTCGATATATCTGGCAAAGGATGTTTTTAAAAAAAATATTCACGCTGATACTTAGATTTTGTCAATTTTATCCGACATATACGACAAAGGATGTTGATAATGAATTTATTCATTCTGAAATTTAGATTTTGTCAATTTTATCCGATGTATCTGCCAAAGGATGTTGATAAAAAAATTTATTCACTCTAACACCTAGAATTTGTCAATTTTATCCTACGTATCTGAGAAAAGGATGTTGATATAGAATTTAGCCACTCTGATACTTAGATTATGTCAATTTTATCCAACATATCCGATAAGATATTGTTATTAAAGCATTTATTCATTCTGAAATTTAGATTTTTTCAATTTTATTTGATGTATCTGACACAAGATGTTGATAAAAAAGAAATTATTCACTCTGGCACTTATATTTTATCAATTTTATTCGATATATCTGGCAAATGATGTTGATAAAAAAATGTATTCACTCTGACACTTATATTTTGTCAATTTTATCCGACATATTCGGCAAAGGATGTTGATAATGAATTTATTCATTCTGAAATTTAGATTTTGTCAATTTTATCCGATGTATCTGCTAAAGGATGTTGATAAAAAAATTTATTCGCTCTAACACTTAGAATTTGTCAATTTTATCCTATGTATCCGAGAAAAGGATGTTGATATAGAATTTAGTCACTCTGATGCTTACATTTCGTCAATTTTATCCGATGTATCTGCCAAAGGATGTTAATAAAAAAAATTATTCACTCTGATACTTATATTTTGTCAATTTTATCCGACATGTCCGACAAAGGATATAGATATAGAATTCATTCATTCTGAAATATAGATTTTGTCAATTTTGTTTTATGTGTCTGACAAAAGGATGTCGATAAAAAAAAATTATTCACACTGGTAATTAGATTTTGTAAATTTTATCCTATGTATATGAAAAAGGATGTTGATAATGAATTTATTAATTATTAAATTTAGATTTTGTCAATTTTATCCGATGTATCTGCCAAAGGATGTTGATAAAAAAAAATTATTCGCTCTAACACTTAGAATTTGTCAATTTTATCCTATATATCCGAGAAAAGGTTATTGATATAGATTTTAGTCACTCTGATCCTTAGATTTTGTCAATTTTATCCGATGTATCTTCCAAAGGATGTCGATAAAAAAAATTTATTCACTCTGACACTTTTATTTTGTCAATTTCATCCGATATGTCCAACAAAGGAGGTTGATATATAACTTAATCATTCTGAAAGTTAAATTTTTTAAATTTTATCCGCCATATCTGATAAAGGATGTTGTTAAAGCATTTATTCATTCTAAAATTTAAATTTTGTCAATTTTATTTGATGTGTCTGACAAAAGGATGTTGATAAAAAAAATTTATTCACTCTGACACTTATATTTTGTCAATTTTATCCGACACATCCGACAAAGGATGTTGATAATGAATTTATTCATTCTGAAATTTAGATTTTGTCAATTTTATTTGATGTATCTGACAAAGGATTCTTATAAAAAAAATTTATTCACACTGACACTTAGATTTTGACAATTTTATCCTATGTACCCGAGAAAAGGATGATGATATAGAATTTAGCCACTCTGATACTTAGATTTTGTCAATTTTATCCGACATATCCGACAATGGATGTTGATAATGAATTTATTCATTCTGAAATTTAGATTTTGTCAATTTTATCCGATGTATCTGCCAAAGGATGTTGATAAAAAAAAATTATTCACTCTAACACTTAGAAAATGTCAATTTTATCCTACTTATCAGAGAAAAGGATGTTGATATAGATTTTAGTCACTCTGATACTTAGATTTTGTCAATTTTATCCGATGTATCTGCCAAAGGATGTTGATAAAAAACATTATTCACTCTGACACTTATATTTTGTCAATTTTATCTGACATATCCGACAAAGGATGTTTATATAGAATTTATTCATTCTGAAATTTAGATTTTGTCAATTTTATTTGATGTATCTGACAAAGTATGTTGATAAAAAAAAACTATTCACTCTGACACTTATATTTTATCAATATTATTCGATGTATCTGGCAAAGGATGTTGATAAAAATTTTTTATTCACACTGACACTTAGATTCTGTCAATTTTATCCTATGTATTCGAGAAAAGGATGTTGATATAGAATTTAATCACTCTGATGCTTAGATTTTGTCAATTTTATCCGACATATCCGACAAAATGATGTTGATAGTGAATTTATTCATTCTGAAATTTAGATTTTGTCAATTTTATTTCATGTATCTGACAAAGGATGTTGATAAAAAAAAATTTATTCACACTGACACTTAGATTCTGTCAATTTTATCCTATGTATCCGAGAAAAGGATGTTTATATAGAATTTAATCACTCTGATACTTAGATTTTGTCAATTTTATCCGACATATCTGATAAAAGATGTTGTTAAAGCATTTATTCTTACTTAAATTTGTATCTTTTCTGTTTTATTTGATTTATCTGACGAATTATGCTCTTAGAAATATTTATTCACTTCTACAAATATATTTTATCAATTATTTTCGAATTTGTCTGGAAAAGGATGTTGATAAAAAAAAATATTCACTCTGATACTTAGATTTTGTCAATTTTATCTGACATATCCGACAAAGGATGTTGATAATGAATTTATTCCCTATGATACTTAGATTATGTCAATTTTATTCGATGTATCTGGCAAAGGATGTTGATAAAAAAAATTATTCACTCTAACACTTAGAATTTGTCAATTTTTATCCTATGTATCCGAGAAAAGGATGTTGATATAGAATTTAGTCACCCTGATACTTAGATTTTGTCAATTTTATCCGACCTATTCGATAAATGATGTTTTTATAACAATTATTTATTCTGAAATTTAGATTTTGTCAATTTTATTTGATGTATCTGACAAATGATGTTGATAAAAAAAATTATTCACTCTAGCACTTAGATTCTGTCAATTTTATTCTATGTATCCGAGAAGAGGACGTTGATATAGAATTCAGTCACTCTGATACTTATATTTTGTCAATTTTATCCGACATATCCGATTAAGGATATTGTTATAGCATTTATTCATTATGAAATTTAAATTTTGTCAATTTTATCCAACATATACGACAAAGGATGTTGATAATGAATTCATTCATTCTGAAATTCAGATTTTGTCAATTTTATCCTATGTATCCGAGAAAAGGATGTTGATAAAAAAATGTATTCACTGTGACACTTAGAATTTGTCAATTTTATCCTATATATCTGAGAAAAGGATGTTGATATAGAATTTAGTAACTCTGATACTTAGATTATGTCAATTTTAGCCGACATATCCGATAAAGGATGTTGTTAAAGCATTTATTTATTCTGAAATTTAGATTTTTTCAATTTTATTTGATGTATCTGACACAAGATGTTGATAAAAAAGAAATTATTCACTCTGGCACTTATATTTTATCAATTTTATTCGATATATCTGGCAAAGGATGTTTTTAAAAAAAATATTCACTCTGATACTTAGATTTTGTCAATTTTATCCGACATATCCGACAAAGGATGTTGATATTGAATTTATTCATTCTGAAATTTAAATTTTGTCCATTTTATCAAATGTATCTGGCAAAAGTTGTTGATAAAAAAATTTATTCACTCTAATATCTAGTTTTTTCCAATTTTACACGACGTATATGAGACATGGAGTTTGATATAGAATTAATCCTCCCCTATACTTGTATTATGTAAATTTTATATGAATTGTCAGATAAGGGGTTACTATTAAAGCTTTTACTATTTTTGAAATTTAGATTTTGTCAATTTTGTTTGATGTATCTGACACAAGATGTTGATAAAAAAGAAATTATTCACTCTGGCACTTATATTTTATCAATTTTATTCGATATATCTGGCAAATGATGTTGATAAAAAAAAATGTATTCACTCTGACACTTATATTTTGTCAATTTTATCCGACATATTCGGCAAAGGATGTTGATAATGAATTTATTCATTCTGAAATGTAGATTTTGTCAATTTTATCCGATGTGTCTGCCAAAGGATGTTGATAAAAAAAAAAATTATTCGCTCTAACACTTAGAATTTGTCAATTTTGTCCTATGTATCCGAGAAAAGGATGTTGATATAGAATTTAGTCACTCTGATGCTTACATTTAGTCAATTTTATCCAACGTATCTGCCAAAGGATGTTAATAAAAAAAATTATTCACTCTGATACTTATATTTTGTCAATTTTATCCGACATATCCGACAAAGGATGTTGATATAGAATTCATTCATTCTGAAATTTAGATTTTGTCAATTTTGTTTTATGTGTCTGACAAAAGGATGTTGAAAAAAAAAAATTATTCACACTGGAACTTAGATTTTGTCAATTTTATCCTATGTATCTGACAAAGGATGTTTATAATGAATTTATTCATTCTTAAATTTAGATTTTGTCAATTTTATCCTATGTATCTGCCAAAGGATGTTGATAAAAAAAAATTATTCGCTCTAACACTTAGAATTTGTCAATTTTATCCTATATATCCGAGAAAAGGTTATTGATGTAGATTTTAGTCACTCTGATCCTTATATTTTGTTAATTTTATCCGATGTATCTGCCAAAGGATGTCGATAAAAAAAATTTATTCACTCTGACACTTTTATTTTGTCAATTTTATCAAACATATCCGACAAAGGATGTTGAAACAAAACTTATTCATTCTGGAATTTAAATTTCGTCAATTTTACCTCCTATATCCTACAGGTCATTTTTATTTAGCATTTATTAATTATGTCATTTAGGTACTAACAATTATATATTATATACCACAAAGGGATTGGTTTAAAAAAAATTTATTCACGCCGTTGCTTATATTTTGCACATTCAGCCTTTAATAAATTACAAAGGATACTTAAAAAGAATTTACTCATTCTTTCAGATATTTTGGGTCGGCTTTTTTATGTGTCGCACAGGATATTTATAAAAAAAATTTATTCTATATGAAATATTGGTACTTTCAGTTTTATCCCTTTTACCCGACACCCGGATTATTATATATAATTTAGTCCCTCTGATGTTTATAATTTGTCAATTTTATCCGACGTATCCGACAAAGGATGTTGATAATGAATTTATTCATTCTGAAATTTAGATTTTGTCAATTTTATCCGATGTATCTGCCAAAAGATGTTGATAAAAAAAAAATATTCACTCTAACACTTAGAAAATGTCAATTTTATCCTACGTATCTTAGAAAAGGAGGTTGATATAGATTTTAGTCACTCTGATACTTAGATTTTGTCAGTTTTATCCGATGTATCTGCCAAAGGATGTTGATAAAAAACATTATTCACTCTGACACTTATATTTTGTCAATTTTATCAGACATATCCGACAAAGGATGTTGATATAGAATTTATTCATTCTGAAATTTAGATTTTGTCAATTTTATTTGATGTATCTGACAAAGGATGTTGATAACAAAAAATTATTCACTCTGATACTTATATTTTATCAATTATATTCGATGTATCTGGCAAAGGATGTTGATAAAAAATTTTTATTCACACTGACACTTAGATTCTGTCAATTTTATCCTATGTATTCGAGAAAAGGATGTTGATATAGAATTTAATCACTCAGATACTTAGATTTTGTCAATTTTATCCGACATATCCGACAAAATGATGTTGATAGTGAATTTATTCATTCTGAAATTTAGATTTTGTCAATTTTATTTCATGTATCTGACAAAGGATGTTGATAAAAAAAAATTTATTCACACTGACACTTAGATTCTGTCAATTCTATCCTATGTATCCGAGAAAAGGATGTTTATATAGAATTTAATCACTCTGATACTTAGATTTTGTCAATTTTATCCGACATATCTGATAAAGGTTGTTGTTAAAGCATTTATTCGTTCATAAATTTAGATTTTGTCAATTTTATTTGATTTATCTGACAAAGGATGTTCATAGAAATATTTATTCACTTTTACACTTATATTTTATCAATTTTATTCGATGTATCTGGCAAAGGATGTTGATAAAAAATATATTCACTCCGATACTTAGATTTTGTCAATTTTATCTGACATATCCGACAAAGGATGTTGATAATGAATTTATTCATTCTGAAATTTAGATTTTGCCATATTTATTTGATGTATCTGACAAAGGATTTTGATAACGAATTTATTCACTCTGACACTTAACGAAAAATGGTATTCCAACTCTTGCATTTCAAGGAAAGATATTCAAAAAGATCTTTTAAAAATCAAGAGAATATAACAGTCACAAGGCAAGCCAGGACAAAAAACTATTGAAATGTTCCAACTATTTCTTTTAAACTAATGAAATTCAAAAATGAACACTGGGGTATTAAAATAGTTTACCTGACACCAAATAAACCACAAGAGAATAAAATTAAAATATTCTAACTCTTGCATTTCAAGTATAAAAATCCAAAACGAAATTCGAAAAATCAAGAGAATGTAACTGTGAAAAAGTAAACCACGACAATACGCTACTGAAATATTACAACTCTTGCATTTCAAGAAAGAAATTCAAAATGAACTTTTAAAAAATCAAGAGAATGTAACTGTGACATGGTAAACCACGACAAAACACTACTGAAATATTCAAACTCTTTGATTTCAACGAAAGAAAACATAGAGGAAAAATTAAAAAACAATACAATTTAACAGTAGCATTTTGAAGCACTACAAGAGACTACAAAAACGGTCAAACTCTTGCAGTTAAAGGACGTGAATTAAAAATAAGCTTAGAAAAATAATTAGCATATAAATTTGATAAGGTAAAGCACGACAAAATACTACTGAAACATTACAACTATTACATTTCAAAGAAAAAAAATACAAAATGAACTTTGAAAAATCAAGAGAATGTAAATGTGACAACGTAAACCACGACAAAAAACTACTGAAATATTCCAACTCTTGCATTTCACGAAAGAAATTCAAAATAAACTTTGAAAAATCAAGAGAAGGTAACTGTGACAAGGTAAAGCACAACAAAACACTACTGATATATTCCAACTCCTGCATTTCAACAAAAGAAATCCAAAATGAACTTTGAAAAATCAAGAGAATGTAACTGTGACAGGGTAGACCACGACAAAGCCCTACTGAAATATTCCAACTCTTGCATTTCAATGAAAAAAAATATCCAAACTGACTTTTAAACATGATGAGAATGTAACTGTGAAATCGTAAAACACGAAATACAGCTACGGAAATAGTCCAAATCTTTACTTCAACAAAAAAAATTCAAAATAAAATTTAAAAATCAAAAGAATTTGACTGAGACCAGGCAGATTTTGATAAAACACTACTGAAATATTCCAACTCCTGCATTTCAACAAAAGAAATTCATAATGAACTTTGAAAAATTAAGAGAATGTAACTGTGACAAGGTAAACCACGACAAAACACTACTGAAATATTCCAACTCTTGTATTTCACGAATGAAATTCAAAACGAACTTTGAAAAATCAAGAGAATGTAACTGTGAAATGGTAAACCACGACAAAACAATACTGAAATATTCAAACTCTTTCATTTCACGAAAGAAATTCAAAATTAACTTTGAAAAATAAAGAGAATGTAACTGTGACAAGGTAAAGCAAAAAAAAACACTACTGGAATATTCAAACTCTTGCATTTCAACAAATGAAACCCAAAAAAAAACTTTGAAAAAAATAAAGAGAATGTAACTGTGACATGGTAAACCACGACGAAACACCACTGAAATATTCCAACTTTTGCGTTTCAAGAAAGAAATTCAAAAGAACTTTGAAAAATGAAGAGAATGTAACTATAACCAGATAAAGTACCACAAAACACTAGTGAAATGTTCCAACTCTTGCATTTCAACAAAAGAAATCCAAAATGAACTTTGAAAAATCAAGAGAATGTAACTGTGACAAGGTAAACCACGACAAAACACTACTGAAATATTCCAACTCTTACTTTTCACGAAAGAAATTCAAAATGAACTTTGAAAAATCAAGAGAATGCAACTGTGAAATGGTAAACCACGACAAAACACTACTGAAATATTCCAACTCTTGCATTTCACGAAAGAAATTCAAAATGAACTTTGAAAATCAAGAAATTGTAACTGTGACAAGTTAAAACATAACAAACATTACTGAAATATTCCAACTCTTGCATTTCATCAACAGAAATCCAAAATGAAATATGAAAGATCAAGAAAATGTAACTGTGACAAGGTAAAGCATAACAAGACAATACTGAAATATTCCTAATCTTGCATTTCAACGAAAGAAATACAAAATGAACTTTGAAAAACCATGAGAATGTAACTGTGAGAAGGTAAAACACGACAAAGCACTACTGAAATATTCCAACTCTTGCATATCAGGAATTAAAATTAAAATGATCTTTGAAAAAAAAAGAGAATGTAAATGTGACAATGTAAAGCACAAAAAATATTACAGAAGAAATCCAGGTCTTTGATTTCAACGAAAAAAATCCAAAATGAAATTTAACAATTAATGAGAAAGTAACTTTGAAAAGGTATAGTACAAGAAAACAGTGACAAGGTAAAGCATAACAAGACACTACTGAAATATTCCAACTCTTGCATTTCAATGAAAGAAATTCAAAATGAACTTTGAAAAATTAAGAGAATGTAACTGTGGCAAGTTAAACCACGACAAAACACTACTGAATTTAAGTTTGTTTCATCTGATTCGAAGACATGTAAAAAAAAGTTGAAAAAAATATATCATGTTAAAAAAAAAGGGGGGGGGGGCAAAAATATGGTGGGAGGGGGCGCCCGTCAAGTTGGGGGAGAAGGGACCTGTGGGGAGTTGATGTCTCTGCTGGTTAGAGTCACTGGTGCTTATGATCCTTGATTGTTAGTACTCACATAAACCATACTAATTGATTTGCAAGGATTTCTAATGTTTGTTATGAATTTCATTATTAAAATTCTTTTCTTACTATCTACATCTCTCTTAGTATCAACTTTTTAGTATACTAAAACGTTAAACCCTATTTTAAATTGACAATACTGTTTAAACATCACTTGTGTATTATACAGACCACATCGGAGAGGTATAGCTATGTCAAATCACAATGTCATTCTATCGTCGTTAGCCATTTTCATAGAATGATGTTGTTTCAAATTTATAACAAATTACCTGAGTTAACAACCCCTTCGGGGTTACCTTAACTGCTAATCAGTTTAATCCTTTTTTTCTCCACCTTCATACAATCCAATCATTAATTAGAATCATTCACACACCTATAATTCAAAACATTAATTAATATCGTTCATAGTGTCCAATTTGCGAATTCCTTATCCCCTTTTGCAAAAATGTAAGTCAAAAAATATCCTAAATGCGCAATTTGACCATCTCTAGTTTTCGATTTAAAAAAAAAAAAAAACAAACAAAAAAAAAAAAGTAAAGTGTAATACTCACTCTCTTTGAAAAACCAAACCAGACTATACCCACCAAACCAGACTATACCCTTATGCAAATAACATGGTCCTATGGCGGTACGCAAATTCCATATGTATGGCGGTACGCAAATTCAATATAAACATACTACTCACAACCCTGCTTAACTCCTGATTTAATACAAAACCAGCTACTATCCTTATTTCCTACCTTAACCGTAGCAGTGTTATTCTGGTACATAGCGCGAATTACTTTAATTTATTTGTCTGGTATACCATACAAGGATAAGACCTTTGCTAAAACCCTTTTATCAACAGAATCGAACGCTTGCTCATAACCTAAAAAACTGAGGACCAAAGGTGTTTGACTACTCAGGCACTTCTCAATTATTAACCTAAGAGTTAAAATTTGGTCAACACATCCTCTACCTTTTCTAAAACCGCACTGTTAAAACTTCTCTTAAAACTTTGGCTACAGCACCTCCCAGTCTAAAAAGTATCATATTACTAATTAATTTGCTACCTACAGAGACCATACTAATGCCTCGATAATTACCATACTCACTCTTATCACCTTTCTTATACAGTGGTTTAATTAAGGTTTTCCTAAAATCGTTAGGTACTTCCCTTTTTTTAAATCATATTCATAATCGGAAAAATTGGCACTCTCAATTCACATAAAGGCGCAAGCAACAAGTGAGAAATTAACATACCAAAGATTTAGCCAGTTCTGATGGAAAAGTATATTCTATTATTACTAAGTTAAATAAGTCCATTGTGTTAATGAACGTTTACCATAATAAATATTTTGTCCCTCTAACCTAATGTTACAGTACGCAGCATTATAAGTACGAATCAGGACAAGGGGGAGTTCTGTTTTAAGAATTTCTCTGCCATCTAGTGTCATATGGGACAACAACGTGTTCATATTACTAATTTTGTACATTAGTGCAAGTATGCAAGTCGTAATGATTATCAAAATATAGTACATAACTTTTTTCGCCACATTGTTAATATTATTAGGCGCATGAAAAGTGACGGGGTCTAAAAAATTGTGCTATTTGATAATCCGGCTGGGACTAAGCGAAAAGTAAGGTCTCCATTTTATCCACCTGGAAAGGGTTCAATAGGAAGATTTAAAAGAAGTGGGAACTTCAACAGGAGTAAAGACTGAATCTTTGAATAGTGGGGTGGAAAGCAGTGCGTGCAGCTGTGTGCTCAAGTTAAATATTAATTTCGGCAGTACGACAAAGGAGGTGTTCTATCTTTGTTTCATCTGTGGTACGAACTTTTTAATAATCACTTGTCTAAGTTGTGAAGGTAAATAGGAAAAAAAAATATTAACTAGCAAAAAGAAAGTAGCAAAAGTTAGAACTCTTATATGCACGGGCGTAGGACGGGGGGGGGGCCGCTGCCCCCTAGACCTTCAAATTTACAGTATCTATGGCTTAAAAAGCAGATGGTTGGAAAAGCAGTTGATAAAAGGCCTTCCATCACACTCTCGACTGCCCCCCCCCCCCCTAGACAATATGCTGCCTACGCCCATGCTTATATGTTTATCAGAAGGCAAATAATCAATCGAAAAGGACTCGGGTAAAAAAAATGCTGAAAAATTTTTCCTCTATACAACCATAAACATTGAAGGTACTTGGGCATTTCAATTTCAACCATAAATTAGTATTTTAAAAACCAATTTGGCAATGTTCATTATTTAAGTCTTTAATTAATAAGATTTTAATTTTAAATTATGGTACTTGTTAATTAGACGGAATGCACCCAAAAAGTGAAGTTAGGTTAATCCTAATGAAATACAATCCTCATATAACCTTTAGTTTATATAATAATATAATTTAGCCATATATTTGCACATTAGAGGAGGGTAGTAGGTACGGTAAATCATTTGGACTGCGCCCCTTTCCTAACCCCACCATTCCTAATCTGCAAATATATAGCCAAATTATGCAAGTCCAATGCATTCTGTCTAAGTCCAATGCATTGTACCATTGTATTCTTGAGTGTGTTCCGTATAATTAACAAGTACCCAAAATATGTTATTTTTTCTTAGCTTTATTAATTCACAACATTTGTTTTCGAGTAAAAGTAAAGAGCGACATTAAAAATCGAAACGACGAATTGCTATCCTATATATTAGGGAGGCTACCCGTTCCTGTTAAAACCTCTGCTCTTTGCGTGAAAGGTTAACTATTATTAAACTGAAAACATTAGGAGTAAAAATATGGGCAGTTGGTCATTTCAGATGTGTTATTTACCGACTGCCTTTCATTTCATTTGGATTCAAAATATTACTATTTAAAGCAAATTTGGATAAACAAGCATCTCCGTTCTCGATGCGTTGAGAAAAGAAAATGCGGCACTGGTGCGTTATATGGTCGCTTTTATATATTAAATAAAAAAACAATTTTTTTAAACTGAAAGTAAGGAGCGACATTAAAACTTAAAACGAACTTAAAATTTAAAAAGAAATTATTCCGTATATGAAAGGGGCTGTCCCCTCCTCAACGCCTCGCTCTTTACGCTAAAGTTTTTCATTGTTTTAAAAAATAAAGTTGTGAGACAGAGTCAAACTTTAGCGTAAAGAGCAAGGCGTTGAGGAGTGGACGGCCCCTTTCATATAATTTCTGTTCGTTTTAAGTTTTAATTTCGCTCCTTACTTTCAGTTTAAAAAACTTGTTTTTCTTATTTAATTTCTGATCGTTTTTTAGTTAATGCAGCTTTTATTTTGGCTCACCGTCATTGAATAAGTAAACAAAATTTGCCTAAAAATTTTACTTTTCTTTTGCTAAATGGCTGTCTCTAAATTTGGTTCTGACATGATTTACAAATTATCTTACGTAACGACCTTCTATATTCGTATATTTTTCTTCTGGCAAAAAATACAAAGTTACAGATTTTTGCAGATATGAGCTTGAAACCTATGTAACAGGGTTTTCTGATACGCTGAATCTTACGGTGTGATTTTCATTAAAATTCTTTCACTTGTAGGGGATGTTTCCCCCCTCTTTAAAAAATCAGGTAAATTTTCTCAGGCTCCTAGCCTTTGATGAGTAATACTAAACTTAATAAAATTTATATATTTAGAATCAGCATTATAAGTCCATTCTTTTGATACATTTATTGACATCAAAATTCCGTTTTTAAAATTTTCGATTACTATTGAGCCGTATCGCTTGTTTTTTTTATTGTTTTTTTTATTACGTATATGTTATTACGTATATGAGGGGGTTACCCCCTTAGTCAATACCACGCTCTTTACGTTAAAAGTAAAAAAAAAAATTTAATTCACAAACCCTGAATCACTAAGGCTGTTTAATTAGAATCGATAGCTCTTTTGAAAGCACTAAAAAAAACTGTAGTGTAAAGAGCGAGGTATTGACTTGCGGGAGAACCCCCTCATATGCGTAATAATTTCTGTTCGTTTTGAGTTCTAATGTTGCTTCTTACTTTCAGTTGAAAAAACTTGTTTTTTTTTAATTTAATTTCTGATCGTTTTTTAAATAATGCTTGAAAATCAGGCGCCCCCTTCATAGAAATGTCCCTTACCCCAAAGAAACATCCTCCACGGAAAGATTCTCCCAAGTAACCCCCTCCTCCAGCCCCTCCCCCCTCCCCCGCACCAGGAAAAAATCCCTCCTGAAAACGTCTGTATACTTCCCAATAACCAATACAATATGTAAGCAATGGGCAAAGTACATAACTTGCAGCCCTTCCCCTGGGTACTGTGTAGGATTAAGTCATCCTAAAAGACATATTTATTAGATTTTCGACTATGCTGAACAAAATATCTATCTAAAAATTTTAATTGTGTACCTTTCAGAAAAAAATGAGCGTGAGAGGGGACCTAGTTGCCCCCCATTTTTTTGTCAATTAAAAAGGGCACTAGAACTTTTAATTGCCGTTTAAATGAGTCTTTTTACTATATTCTAGGACCCTTGGGTCAATTACGATTACCCCTGGAAAAAACAAAAAACAAATAAACACGCATCCGTGATCTTTCTTCTGGCAAAAAATGGAAAATTCCACATTTTTGTAGATAGGAGATTGAAAACTCTACAGTAGGGTTCTCTGATACGCTGAATATGATGGTGAGATTTTCATTAAGGTTCTATAACTTTTAGGGGGTCATTCTCCCTTTTTTCGAAAATCAGCAAATTTTTTGAGGCGCTTAACTTTTGATGTGCATAATTAAACTTGATGAAACTTATATATTTGAAATCAAAATTAAAATCTGATTCTTTTGATGTATCTATTGGAATTAAAAATTCCGTTTTTTAGAGTTTCGGTTACCATTGAGCCGGGTCGCTCCTTACTTACAGTTTGTTACCACGAACTGTTTGACTAATGAGAGACGAAACCCGCCCGACTGGTTATTTCTCAATAGCGGTTTCTTGAAATGGAATGCAATGAGTAGTTTTCATTGCGTTTACGATATTTGAACTGTTGTTTTTTGGGGTTTAGGAGGAGGGGGAAGGTACCTATAGGTTAGGTTACGTTAGGTTAGGTTACATATTTAATATATGCTTTGCTTTACCCCCTTCCCCCCCTAATGTGCAAATATATAGCCCAAATTTGTTTCTAAACTATTATATATTCATCCTATTTTATTTCATTAGCATTAACCAAACTTGACTTTTTAGAAGTGACCATATAATGCACCAGCACCGAAAATGCTGTATATAGGTCTTGGATGTATACAAGTTTTTTTTTTTTAATTAGTATGAGCATTGATGAGAAATAAGAAAAAGAATAATGTAATCCAACACAATCAATAATTTTTTTTATAGCCAACGGTCATATCCAGCCATTAGGGGGAAGGGGGACTTGTAATCGTCAAGGCAAAAATTATTGCATTTGGAAAGTGCGTTTAATTTGAAACCAAATGGTATCACTTTTGTTATTATAGTGTTAATATTTTAAAAAGGAATGTTGAACAAAATTACAAAAAAAAATCGACTTTCGTCACATTGCTCTTCTATTGGAGCGTTCGGTCTTAACCCCTGCTTAACTTCTGATTCAATACGAAACCAGCTAATAACCTCATTTCCTATCTTGACCACAGCACTTGATTCTATTTTTTTTTTTTCGATTGTATTGATTCTAATTTTTTATGAGCGTTTCTTGACAAAAGCACAGTCAAGTGCATTGACGCTAAATATCAGTAGAACCCGAAAATTAAGCATTAATCGATTCGGTTTCAGAATGGCTCACAAAGATTTCTATTTTTAGGATCAAAATAATTTTATTATAATTTTTTATGAGCGTTTCTTGACAAAAGCACAGTCAAGTGCATTGACGCTAAATATCAATAGAACCCGAAAATTAAGCATTAATCGATTCGGTTTCAGAATGGCTCACAAAGATTTCTATTTTTAGGATCAAAATTTTACTACATGTTGAAAGGTTCATTGTTTTCCTCGCTATTACTTCGGCTAATGGTATCATTAAGTCCTATTCCGTTTTGAGTTGTGCCCAGACCCGTTACATTAACTTTCTTCTTGGGCTGAGTGTTTGCCTGACAACAGTGAAATTAAAGCTAAACATTGATCATTTAAATTGTTGATAGTTATTTATGCCATAGGCACCAGGCATCTTCACCTGTAAAGAAGTTTGACTCTGAAGTGCAAATTCAGCCCATCAGGGTTTGTGATAGGTCATTTTTTCGAATAATCATTATAACAAAAGCTTGCCCACGAGATAGGTGCAAGTTTGTCGATAGAATACGAGGGGTATATTATCACAAATATCTTTGAGAAGTTGCAGGTAAAAATTGCAGGTTATTTTCTTGAAAATGAAAACAAATAAATGAAATAATTTTTTTCCATTTGGAAAGTGTTTTTTTAAAATGTTATTTTTATAAGCTTTCGCTTCATAAAAAGTCCCATTTTCGTTGGCATATGCAATTTTACAGTCAAGACGAATTAAAAAAAAAAAAAAAAAAAAAAAAAAAAAAAAAAAACGAATATGTAAGCATTAGCTTTGAAATGAGTTCTTAAACAGGTCCCTATGATACTTTAGCACTAGTGCCCCACTAGTGCTAAAGAAATGAAAAAGAAAAAGTAGACACGATAACAATAGATATCCGCGTTTCAAGCTCTGTTTCGAAATTCCCCCCAAAAAAATTTCTTCATTAACTTTTACGGTTAAGATAAACATCAATAACAGTTGTTATTCCTGGATAAAATTAAGACTTTAATTTTATCAGAGACAATTCTTTTTCAAATTAATTTTTTTTTTCAATTCTCACATGCTAAGGAAGTTTGAAGGGAAAAGTATACAAGAGGGGTGGTGGGGGAGGGGGTTAGACCTTCATTTAAGGCTTTTAGACCATGAAGCTTTTCATGCTTTCCATTGCAGAAATGGCACCGAGAAGTGCTAGTTTTAATGTCATAGGGTACTTTAAGATGAGGTTAATGAAGATAAATTTATAAAAGCACGTAGATACGATCAAGAGCTTCGAAATGAGCTATTGAATAACTGTCAGGGTTCAGGCTTCCTTTTAAAATTCCCATAAGTTTGTTTTCGGAACAAACTTTTACTATACCATTCATGGCTCACTTCCAAGTGTTCATTTTTCTCACCAGACGCTATTTCAAAATTTATGTTTAATTTTCGGTTACTATGGGTCATGGTTTGCTTCTTACTAGGTTGCTAGAGGGGCTGTGAGGGGGAGCATGAAAAAAGTGGGACTACAAACCTCTAGTTAGACCCCGGCGCCGCGTCGATAAGGGAAGGCCGGTGGTGGCGCGCCGCTGAGGATTCTTTCGTGCCACCCATGGTAAGATGTCGGAGGCGCGACGCGATAAATTTTGACCGCAAACATTAATGTTTTCATCAGTGTTTCTCAACTCCCAGCTTGAATTTACAACAGATTCGGGCCTATTCATGAGATAAAAACTTCGCAAGTTGCTGGCTGGACGCTGGTCTTCTTTACCCCCCTCTCACCTCCGCCATTGCCCATGCTGGTCATTCATCAAGAGAAGTAGACATCTGGTAGAAACGAAATGGCTGTGGCGTTTCAGAACCCTTGCGTAATAGATGAAAGATTCGCCGTGGCATTCAATAAGATCCAAGGAATCTAATTAAAAGGGAGCACACACAAAGGCCAAATTACGCTAGTAGCGTATGAGAAATTAAAAAAAACCGAGACAATGAAAAAGTCTCAATGGGGGGCCCTGGGTCTATCAAAATGTTTCTATGGTTTTCCAGGGAATTTGATATCATTTTCTTCTGTCTCTGCTTTAAGTGAAAAAAATAATTAGCTTTTTGGCATCCCTGCTTTCAATTAGAAAAAACAACTGAGGTATTATAATTTAAGAATGATAGCCCCCTATAGGCAATAAAATGCAATTTTTTCTTATAAATCATATTTTTGCGGTCCCTTCCGTTTCAATATTTAATTCCCCAACCTTGTACATAATAATAGTAATAATAATAATAATTTATTTTTAACCCACAACATATACAAAAATGATAATTGTGGAGTATAAAGAAAAAAGTAGAAAATACACTACATACATGAGTATATAAAACTTAATTACTTCACAAGAGCAGAGTAACCAAAGAAAAGAAAAACATTCAAGATAAAAAAAAAAAACAGACCAGCAGACCAGGACTTAATGGAGCACCATTTAATAAATTAGACCTTCATATTTGAAATGTTTGAATATTACCTGTTCATGAATATAACGAATTTAAATTACTATTGCGAAAAAAAAAGAAGAACAAAAACTACAGCAAACGAGTAAGGCCACTGTGGGCTGGCATAGTCTATAGCTAAATTGTGTCTCAATAGAAGGTTGTTTTTTGTTGTTGTTTTTTTTTTTTGGGGGGGGGGGTAAAAAGTTTTCAGAAATAAGATTGTATTTACTTTAATCTGTCAGGAGTTCAATAATTGCGCATTAAACATTAAGAAAATGTATAAAAAATAGCAAAAAAGACACAATTCTACCAATTTACTATTCAGCTGTCGCAGAAATCTGTTGACTATTAGTTTCAAAATTTAACTGCACCTATATAGTGTATGGGTTCCGTTCAACTTAAAAATAAAATTCTTGACTACGAATGATGCAAGAATCTTATAGCAATTGGGAAACTGTATTCTAAATGGTTTAATCTCATCAAACAGTTCGTGTTAACGAACTGTAAGTAAGGAGCGACCCGGCTAAATAGTAACCGAAACTCTAAAAAACGGATATCAATTTTGATACCGATAGATACATAAAAAAATCGGGCTTTTATGCTGATTTCAAATATATAAATTACATCAAGTTTAGTGTTACCCATTAAAACTTACTAGCCTGAGAATATTTGCCTTATTTTCGAAAAAGGGAGAAAATACCCCCTAAAACTCATATAATCTTAATGAAAATCACACAATCAGATTCAGCGTATCAGATAACCCTGTTGTAGAGATTTACGGCTTATATCAGAGGCAGTGCGCTAGCACTTCCTAAGTAAAGAACGATGTGGGCAAAATGTGTTTTTTTTGTTTTTTTTCTCCATACCCGAGCACTTCGTATCGAAGGAGTCGTCGTAGAAACTTCGAAAAGGACTCATTCGATTGGAAATTGGAGTGGCTAGTGCCCTTTTTAATAGTCGAAAGTGATTGGAGGGCAAAGAGCCCCCCCCCCCACGCCCATCATTCCCCCAAACACATCCAATCAAAATTTTGAGATGGCCATTTTGTTCAGCGTAGTTAATTTCTAAATAGAAAATATGTTTTTGAGGAGGACACTCCCCCACACCCCTCAGGGCAAGGGTTTTAAGTTATGCCCTGGGGGCATATAAGGTTTTTATAGAAGGCGTTGTCGTAGAAACTTCTAAACAGGCTCATTCGATTGGAAATTCAAAGGGCTAGTACCCTTTTTAATAGTCGAAAGTGACTGGAGGGAAACTAGCCCACCCCCCAACGCCCATCACTCCCCCAAACAAGTCCAATCAAGATTTTGATATTACCTCTTTGTTTAGCGTAGTTGGTGCTCACAGATAAATTATGTTTTTTTAGTGAACACTCCCCCACAACTATCAGGACAAGGGTTTAAGCTAAACCCTGGGGGCATATATAGTTTTTATAGGAGGCGTTGTCAGTGAAACTTCAAAAAAGGTTAAGTTGGCGGAAACGTCGAGGGGCTGGTGCCGTTTTTAATCTTTAAAAGTGATTGGAGGGCAACTCGCCCCACCCCACCCCCACGCTCATCATTCCCCCAAACATATCCAATCAAATTTTGAGATAGCCATTTTGTTCAGCGTAGTTGTTTTCCAGATAAAAAAGATTGCCTTAACTCGAGAGTAGTTTGTTATTAAAAAATTGGATGTTGCAATCAGAATTGTTTGATTGACATTTGCAAAAAAAAGTAGTAAGGGATTTGCGGATTGGAGTGTAACTCGAGAGTAGTTTGTTATTAAAAAATTGGACGCTACAATCAGAATTGTTTGATTGACATTTGCAGAACAGGGGTAAGGGATTTGTGAATCTAGGGTTATCAGTTAAGATAGCCCCTTGCCATAGAACATAGCAATCTAAGTGATCATTTGCTGGTCCAGTGCATGTGTAATTGAACCAGCATATCTGATGAAGGATGGCCCGAAAAAAATATGAATTGACCTAGCTTTACTTCTTCGATGTGTACTGTATAATACACAAGTGGTGTTTGAGCAGTGTTGTCAATTTAAAATATGGTCTAACGTTATAGTATACTAAAAAGTTGATACTAAGAAAGATGTAGATGGCAAGAAAAGAATTTTAATAAAGAAATTCAGAACAATCCATAGAAATCCTTACAGATCAAGTAGTAAGGTGTATGTGAGTACGAACCATCAAGGATCATAAGCACCAATGACCCTAACCACCAGGGACTTCAACCCTCCATAGGTCCCCTATCCCAAAACTCGAAGGGCGCCCCCCTTCCAACTTTTTGGCCCCCTTCCCCCATTTTTTTTAAAGTTTTTTTTATAACTTTTTTATTATTTTTTTTAACATGATATATTTTTTCAACTTTTTTTACATCTTTAAATCATATCAGAAAAATAGAATGACACTTGATTTAAATTTTAAAATATATTCATGTGCATACCCATACTCCTATTGATGAGGACTGATGGTTCTAATTCAATATTTTTTTCATGAAAGCAAACTATTTTTTTTTTACAAAATTTTTTTTACTTCGAAATTATTCAACTTTTTTTTACATCTCTAAATCATATCACAAAAATATAATGACACTTTTGATTTAAATTTTAAAATATATTCTTGTGCATACCCATACTCCTATTGATGAGGACTGATGGTTCTAATTTAATATTTTTTTCATGAAAGCAATCTATTTTTCTTTACTTCGAAATGATTCAACTTTCTTTTTTTTACATCTCTAAATCATATCAGAAAAATAGAATGACACTTTTGATTTAAATTTTAAAACATATTCATGTGCATACCCATACTCCTATTGATGAGGACTGATGGTTCTAATTCAATATTTTTTTCATGAAAGCAAACTATTTTTTTTTTACTAAATTTTTTTTTGGACTTTGAAATTATTCAACTTTTTTTTACATCTCTAAATCATATCAGAAAAATAGAATGACAATTTTGATTTAAATTTTAAAAAATATTCTTGTGCATACCCACACTCCTATTGATGAGAACTGATGGTTCTAATTCAATATTTTTTGAATGAAAGCAAACTTTTTTTTTTAACTAAATTTTTTTTGGACTTCGAAATTATTCCACTTTTTTTACATCTCTAAATAATATCAGAAAAATAAAATGTTACTTTTGATTTAAATTTTAAAATATATTCTTGTGCATACCCAGACTCCTATTCATGAGGACTGATTTTTCTAATTATATATTTTTTCATGAAAGCTAACAATTTTTTTTACTTTTAATTTTTTCATCTTTCTTTTTTTACATATGTACATCCTATTAGAAAATAGAATTAAACTTATTATTTAATTATTTAAATAATTTCTTTTTAATAACGATACTCCAATTCATGATAACTGATGGTTTTACTTCAATATTTTTTTCATGAAAGCAAACAATTTTTTTTAACAATTTTTTTTTGGACTTCGAAATAATTCAACTTTTTTTTACATCTCTAAATCATATCAGAAAAATAGAATGGCACTTTTGATTTAAATTTTAAAATATATTCTTGTACATACCCATACTCCTATTGATGAGGACTGATGGTTTTAATTCAATATTTTTTTCATGAAAGCAAACTATTTTTTTTAACTAAATTTTTTTGGGACTTCGAAATTATTCAACTTTTTTTTACATCTCTAAATCATATCAGAAAAATAGAATGACGCTATTGATTTAAATTTTAAAAATATATTCTTGTGCATACTCATACTCCTAATGATGAGGACTGATGGTTCTAATTCAATATTTTTTTCATGAAAACAAACTATTTTTTTAACAATTTTTTTTTTGGACTTCTAAATTATTCAACTTTTTTTTAAAATCTCTAAATCATATCAGAAAAATAGAATGACATTCTTGATTTAAATTTTTAAATATATTCTTGTGCATACCCATACTCCTATTTATGATGACTGATGGTTCTAATTCAATATTTTTTTTCATGAAAGCAAACTATTTTTTTTAACAAATTTTTTTTTGGACTTCGAAATTATTCAAATTTTTTTACATCTCTAAATCGTATCCAAAAAATAGAATGTCACTTGTGATTTAAATTTTAAAATATATTCTTTTGAATACCAATACTCCAACTGATGATGAATGATTTTTACAATTAAATATTATTTTCATTAAATCAAACTATTTTTTTTTTACTACGAAAGTATTAAACTTTCTTTTTTTACATATATAAATACTATCATAAAAATATAAATACACTTTTGATTTCAATTTTACAATATATTCTTGTGCATACCCATACTCCTATTGATGAGGACTGATGGTTTTAATTCAATATTTTTTTCATGAAAACAAACTATTTTTTTAAAACAATTTTGTTTGGACTTCGAAATTATTCAACTTTTTTTTTATATCTCTAAATCATATCAGAAAAATAGAATGGTACTTTCGATTTAAATTTTAAAATATATTCTTGTGCATACTCATACTCCTATTGATGAGGACTGATGGTTCTAATTCAATATTTTTTTCATGAAAGCAAAACATTTTTTTTTTAACTAATTTTTTTTTGGACTTCAAAATTATTCACCTTTTTTTTACATCTCTAAATCATATCAGAAAAATAGAATGATCCTTTTGATTTAAATTTTAAAATATATTCTTGTGCATACCCATATTCCTATTGATGAGGACTGATGGTTCTAATTCAATATTTTTTTCATGAAAGCAAACTATTTTTTTTGTAACTAAATTTTTTTTGGACTTCGAAATTATTCAACTTTTTTTTACATCTCTAAATCATATCAGAAAAATATAATGACACTTTTGATTTAAATTTTAAAATATTTTCTTGAAACATAAGAAACAAACTTTTTTTTTACGTGCGCGCACTTAACCTCGTCTAAATTAACCTTAAAAAATGAAATAAAGCTATGTCGACTTTGCTTGTTTTATTCAACATATCCGACAATTGATGCTGAAAAAGCAGTTTGTTACTTACTTACTTACATTTTTTTTTCATAATTTCCTGAATTAAATTTCTGTATTGTGCATCCAAATGGCAAATTCAAGAAAGAGTTTGTTACTTACTTGCGATTTTTTCATAATTTCTTGAATGAATTATCTGTATTGTGTATCCAAGAGGTGACTTCAAGAAAGAGATTGTTACTTACTGAGAATTTTTTCATAATTTCTTGAATGAAATTTCTGCATCGTGTATCTAAGACATGAAAACAATAAAGTTTGTTACTTACTTAGAATTTTGTCATAATTTCTTGAATGAAATGTCTTTTTTATTTATCCAGGAGGCGAATTCAAGAAAAAATTTGCTACTTACTTATAATTTTTTGATAATTTCTTAAATGAAATTCCTGCACTGTGTATCCAACAGGTGACTTCAAGAAAGAATTTGTTACTTACTTACAATTTTTTTTTCATAATTTCCTTGATTAAATTTCTGTGTTGTGTATCCAAGAGGGGAATTCAAGAAAGAGTTTGTTACTTACTTACTTACAGTTTTTTCATAATGAAATATCCAATAACGGATTTTGATAAATAATTTATTAATTCTGATACCAAGATTTTGTCAATGTTATCCCATGTGTCTGACAATAGATGTATGCAAATTCCTTTTCTTACATCTCCAATGTTTTATTAGACATTCTAAACGTTTGATATGCTAGCTTACTCTAAAAATAGTGAACACATAACAATGTAATGCATAATATATTTTTAATGAAATAATACCATGTAGAATATTAATACAAAAAATATATATTATTATACATCATTAATATCAATGAACAGCTTTGGACATTTTGAATCTGTTCCATAAAATAGTTCACCATGTTCTCTCTTGATATTGTAGCTATTGTCTTCTCTTAGTTCGTAATCAGTAGAAAAATCATTAATCCATTTTGAGTCATACATAATTTTTATAGTGTGTCATCAACAGGCTCAATATGCTTTTCGTCTTTGGTATAATTTGGTTCATTGACTGTTTGATCAATGGTGGTAACGTTGGCTGTTACTTCGCTTTTCATTGATTCATCTTTATATTCCTTAGTAAAATGTTCTGCCAATGCCCTTTTTATTTTTCTGTCAATTTCAATGTCTATTATCACATTATTTTTATACAGTTAACAGTTTTGGCACGTAGATAGGATATGGTTTATGATATTAGTAGATGAGTAGGCCTTTCTTTTTTGACCTTCCGTTGAATGCTAATACCCGAAAGCTGACGATATAGTTTAACACTGGGTAACATGTTACCACAAGCACTAGCAAGAAGATGCCCCTCTTTATCAACGATTATTTTTATGTTGGCATTCTCTTTGAGTGCAATCATCTCCGGAGATCTCAATCTCGCATATCCACCATCTAGGAGTTTATTTTTTTTGGTACTCCAAAGAAATTCAATTCCTTACTGTCATGACAATGCACGCATACGTTTCCGATAGTGCTACAACTTGTACTTATTTCATAGTTTAAATACTTCTCCTTGTCAGCATTCAATGCTACAATAACACTTTCATGTGAACACACTTTCTTAAAATGCTTCATCTTCGCTTTTTAGAGATATTAGTTATGTTTATCGTTCCACTGTGTAAAAAAAACTGATTTAATACATGCAATAAACTAGGTAGTGTCGATAACCGGCCATAGAGTAACAGTGGGAAAGCTGCATCGTGTCTCTGAACAAGCATAGAGTACAATTGTTGGAGCCGTAAGCATATTTTGTCATTTTAAGATACGTAAAAAAAAATAAATAAAAAAAATTAAATAAAGTTGAATAATTTCGAAGTCCAAAAAAAAAGTTTGTTTCTTATTTAAAAAAATATTGAATTAGGACCATCAGTCTTCATCATTAGGAGTATGGGTATGCACAAGAATATATTTAGAAATTTAAATCAA
The DNA here is from genome assembly GCF_049724085.1 of Artemia sp. Qi Xiang Cuo. Lineage (NCBI taxonomy): Eukaryota > Metazoa > Arthropoda > Branchiopoda > Anostraca > Artemiidae > Artemia > Artemia sp. Qi Xiang Cuo. The sequence continues at coordinate 27,291,743 of NC_142798.1, read as the reverse complement.
TAGTGTCATTCTATTTTTCTGATATGATTTAGAGATGTAAAAAAAAAGTTGAATAATTTCGAAGTCCAAAAAAAATTGTTAAAAAAATAGTTTGTTTTCATTAAAAAAATATTGAATTAGAACCATCAGTCCTCATCAATAGGAGTATGGGTATGCACAAGAAAATATTTTAAAATTTAAATCAAAAGTGTCATTATATTTTTCTGATATGATTTAGAGATGTAAAAAAAGTTGAATAATTTCGAAGTCCAAAAAAAATTTAGTTAAAAAAAATAGTTTGCTTTCATGAAAAAAATATTGAATTAGAACCATCAGTCCTCATCAATAGGAGTATGGGTATGCACAAGAATATATTTAAAAATTTAAATAAAAAGTGCCATTCTATTTTTCTGATATTATTTATATATTTAAAAAAAAGTTGAATAATTTCGAAGTCCAAAAAAAAAATTTGTTAAAAAATAGTTTGTTTTCATGAAAAAAATATTGAATTAGAACCATCAGTCCTCATCAATAGGAGTATGGGTATAAATCAAAAGTTTCATTCGATTTTTCTGATATGATTTAGAGATGTAAAAAAAGAAAGTTGAATAATTTCAAAGTAAAAAAAAAATAGTTTGCTTTCATGAAAAAAAATCGAATTAGAACCATCAGTTCTCATCAATTGGAGTATGGGTATGCACAAGAATATATTTTAATATTTAAATCAAAAGTGTCATTATATTTTTCTGATATGATTTAGAAATGCAAAAAAAGTTGAATAATTTCGAAGTCAAAAAAAAATTTAGTTAAAAAAAAAATACTTTGCTTTCATGAAAAAAATATTGAATTAGAACCATCAGTCCTCATCAATAGGAGTATGGGTATGCACAAGAATATATTTTAAAATTTAAATCAAAAGTGCCATTCTATTTTTCTGATATGATTTAGAGATGTAAAAAAAAGTTGAATAATTTCGAAGTCCAAAAAAAAAAATTGTTAAAAAAAAAGTTTGTTTTCATGAAAAAAATATTGAATTAGAACCATCAGTTCTCATCAATAGGAGTATGGGTATGCACAAGAATATATTTTAAAATTTAAATCAAATGTACCATTCTATTTTTCTGATATGATTTAGAGATGTAAAAAAAAGTTGAATAATTTTGAAGTCCAAAAAAATTTAGTTATAAAAAATAGTTTGCTTTCATGAAAAAAATATTGAAATAAAACAATCAGTCATCATAAATAGGAGTATGGGTATTCAAAAGAATATATTTAAAAATTTAAATCAAGAGTGTCATTCTATTTTTCTTATATGATTTAGAGATTTAAAAAAAAAGTTGAATAATTTCGAAGTCCAAAAAAAGAAAATTGTTAAAAAAATAGTTTGTTTTCATGAAAAAAATATTGAATGAGAACCATCAGTCCTCATCAATAGGAGTATGGGTATGCGCAAGAATATATTTTAAAATTTAAATCAAAAGGGTAATTCTATTTTTTTTTGATATGACTTAGAGATGTAAAAAAAAGTTGAATAATTTCGAAGTCCAAAAAAAAATTTGTTAAAACAAATTAGTTTGTTTTCATGAAAAAAATATTGAATTAGAACCATCAGTCCTCATAAATAGGAGTATGGGTATGCACAAGAATATATTTTAAAATTTAAATCAAAAGGGTCATGAAAAAAATATTGAATTAGAACCATCAGTCATCATCAATAGGAGTATGGGTATGCACAAGAATATATTTTAAAATTTAAATCAAAAGTGTCATTCTATTTTTCTGATATGATTTGGAGATGTAAAAAAAGTTGAATAATCTCGAAGTCCAAAAAAAAATTTAGTTAAAAAAATAGTTTGTTTTTTATGAAAAATAAAATATTGAATTAGAACCATCAGTCTTCATCAATAGGAGTATGGGTATGCACAAGAATATATTTTAAAATTTAAATCAAAAGTTTCATTCTATTTTTCTGATATGATTTAGAGATGTAAAAAAAAGTTGAATAATTTCGAAGTCCAAAAATAATTTAGTTAAAAAAAAAATCGTTTACTTTCATGAAAAAAATATTGAATTAGAACCATCAGTCCTCATCAATAGGAGTTTGGGTATGCACAAGAATATATTTTAAAATTTAAATCAAAAGTGCCATTCTATTTTTCTGATATGATTTAGAGATTTAAAAAAAAAAGTTGAATAATTTCGAAGTAAAAAAAAAAAATTGTTAAAAAATAGTTTGTTTTCATGAAAAAAAATAAAGAATTAGAACCATCAGTCCTCATCAATAGGAGTATGGGTATGCACAAGAATATATTTTAAAATTTAAATCAAAAGTGTCATTATATTTTTCTGATATGATTTAGAGATGTAAAAAAAGTTGAATAATTTTGAAGTCAAAAAAAAATTTAATTAAAAGAAATAGTTTAATTTCATATAAAAAATATCGAATTAGAACCATCAGTCCTCATCAATAGGAGTATGGGTATGCACAAGAATATATTTTAAAATTTAAATCAAAAGTGTCATTCTATTTTTCTGATATGATTTAGAGATGTAAAAAAAAAGTTGAATAATTTCGAAGTAAAAAAAAAATTAAGTTAAAAAAAATAGTTTGCTTTCATGAAAAAGAATATTGAATTAGAACCATCAGTCATCATCAATAGGAGTATGGGTATGCACATGAATATATTTTAAAATTTAAATCAAAAGGGTCATGAAAAAAATATTGAATTAGAACCATCAGACATCATCAATAGGACTATGTGTATGCACAAGAATATATTTTAAAATTTAAAACAAAAGGGTCATTATATTTTTCTGATATTATTTGGAGATGTAAAAAAGTTGAATAATCTCGAAGTCCAAAAAAAAAATTAGTTAAAAAAATAGTTTGTTTTTTATGAAAAATAAAATATTGAATTAGAACCATCAGTCTTCATCAATAGGAGTATGGGTATGCACAAGAATATATTTTAAAATTTAAATCAAAAGTGCCATTATATTTTTATGATATGATTTAGATATGAAAAAAAAAGTTTAATATTTTTTAAGTCAAAAAACAAATTTGTTAAAAAAATAGTATGTTTTCAAGAAAAAAATATTGAATTCGAACCATCAGTCCTCATCAATACGAGTATGGGTGTGCACAAGAATATATTTTAAAATTTAAATCAAAAGTGCCATTCCATTTTTCTGATATGATTTAGAGATGTAAAAAAAGTTGAATAATTTTGAAGTCCAAAAAAAATTTAATTAAAAAAAATAGTTTGCTTTCATGAAAAAAATATTGAATTAGAACCATCAGTCCTCATCAATAGGAGTATGGGTATGCACAAGAATATATTTTAAAATTTAAATCAAAAGTACCGTTTTATTTTTCTGATATGATTTAGGGATCTAAAAAAAAGTTGAATAATTTTGAAGTCAAAAAATAATTTATTTAAAAAAATATATTTTGATTTCATGAAAAATATTGAATTAGAACCATCAGTCCTCATCAATAGGAGTATGGGTATGCACATGAATTTATTTTAAAATTTAAATCAAAAATGTCATTCTATTTTTCTGATATGATTTAGAGATGTAAAAAAAGAAAGTTGAATAATTTCGAAGTAAAAAAAATAGTTTGCTTTCATGAAAAAAATATTGAATTAGAACCATCAGTTCTCATCAATAGGAGTATGGGTATGCACAAGAATATATTTTAAAATTTAAATCAAAAGGGTCATTATATTTTTCTGATATGATTTAGAGATGTAAAAAAAAGATGAATAATTTCGAAGTCCAAAAAAATTTAGTAAAAAAAAATAGTTAAAAAAATCAAGTGTCATTCTATTTTACTGATATGATTTAGAGATGTAAAAAAAGTTGAAAAAATATATCATTTTAAAAAAAAATAATAAAAAAATTTATAAAAAAAACTTAAAAAAAAAATGGGGGGAGGGGGCCAAAAAGTTGGAGGGCGGGGCGCCCTTCGATTTTGGGGATAGGGGACCTATGGAGGGTTCAAGTCCCTGGTGGTTAGGGTCATTGGTGCTTATAATACTTGATGGTTCGTACTCACATACACCTTACTACTTGATCTGTAAGGATTTCTATGGATTGTTCTGAATTTCTTTATTAAAATTCTTTTCCTGCCATCTACATCTCTCTTAGTATCAACTTTTTAGTATACTATAACGTTAGACCATATTTTAAACTGACAACACTGCTCAAACACCACTTGTGTATTATACAGTGCACATCGAAGAAGTAAAGCTAGATCAAGTCATATTTTTTTCGGCCTTTCATCATCAGATATGCTGGTTCAATTACACATGCATGGATCAGCCAATGATCACTTAGATTGGTATGTTCCATGGCAAGGAGCTATCTTAATTGATAACCCTCAATTTGCAAATCCCTTACCCTTTTTTTGCAAGTTTCAATCAAACAATTCTGATTGTAGCGTCCAATTTTTTAATAACAAACTACTCACGAGTTACACTCCAATCCGCAAATCTCTTCCCCATTTTTTGCAAATGTCAATCAAACAATTCCAATTGCGGCATCCAACTTTTTAATAGCAAACTACTCTTGAGTTACACTCCAATCCGCAAATCCCTTACCCCTTTTTTTGCAAATGTCAATCAAACAATTCTGATTGCAACATCCAATTTTTTAATAACAAACTACTCTCGAGTTAAGGTAATCTTCCAAATAACATGCGTGTCCGCTCTATAGCTAAAGATCGCTTTTTAAAATGTCTACTCTTTTGCAATTCTTATCAATAGCCAAAAACCAGTTTTTTGTATAATTCCATGTGCAATTGATATCAATAGCAATAACCAGTCTGGTAATATGCCTTGGAAAGGTGCCAAGGAACATAAAGTAGTAGAATCCATAAGTACATGCTCTGGAAAGGTGCCAAGGAACATAAAGTAGTAGAAATGGTACTTAGACCTCTACTGCTAGAACCCTTTTTAATAGTCGAAAGTGATTTGAGTGCAACTAGCCCCCCCCCCCACACGCCCATCATTCCCCCAAACACATCCAATCAAAATTTTGAGATAGCCATTTTTTTCAGCGTAGTTGATTTCCAAATAGAAAATATGTTTTTGAGGAGGACGCTCCCCCACATCCCTGAGGACAAGGGTTTTAAGTTATGCCCTGGGGTATATAAGTTTTTTAAAGAAGGCGTTGTCGTAGAAACTTATATAAAAGATAATACAATAAAACAATAAAAGTTCATTCGACTGGAAATTCAAAGGGCTAGTGCCCTTTTTAATAGTCGAAAGTGATTGGAGGGCAACTAGAACCCCCCGCCCCCCCACACCCATCATTCCCCCAAACACATCCAATAAAAATTTTGAGATTTTGTTCAGGGTAGTTGATTTCCAAATAGAAAACATATTTTTGAGGAGGAAACTCCCCCCCAAACCTCAGGGCAAGGATTATAAGTTATACCCTGGGGGCATATAAGGTTTTTATTGAAATCTTTGTCGCAGAAACTTGAAAAAGGGCTCATTCGATTTGAAATTCAAAGGACTAGTACCCTTTTTAATAGTCGACAGTGATTTGAGGGCAACTAACCGCCTCTCACGCCCACCTTTTCCCCAAACACATCCAATCAAAATTTTTAAATAGCCATTTTATTCAACGTAGTTGAAAGTTATGGAAATTATGTCTTTAAGGATGAAAACCCTCCCCCCTCCACAGCCATCAGAGCAAGGGTTCTAAGTTTTGCCCTGGGAGCATATAAGGTTTTTATTGAGAGCGTTGTCGTAGAAACATCGAAAGAACTCATTGAATTGGAAATTTAACGTTCTAGTGCCATTTTTGTTAGTTGAAAGCGATTGCGTAGTAACTAATGCCCCTCGCCCTCCCGCTATTTCCCAAAACACATCAAATAACGGCTTAGAGATATCCATTTTGTTCAACGTAGTTGATTTCCAGATAGAAAATATGTTTTTGAGGAGGACACTCCCCCAAAACCCTGGGGGCAAGGGTCTTAAGATTTGACATAGGGGCATATACGGTTTTTATAGAAGGCGTTGTCTTAGAAACTTTAAAACAGTCTCATTAGATAGGAAATTCAAAGGGCTAGTACCCTTTTTAATAGTCGAAAGTGATAGGAGGGCAACTAGCCCCCCCCCCCTCACGCCATCATAACCCCAAACACATCCAATCAAAAATTGTGAGATAGCCATTTTGTTCAGCGTAGTTGATTTTCAGATAGAAAATATGTTTTTGAGGAGGACACTCCCCCACAACCCTCAGGGCAAGGGTTTTAAGTTATGCCCGTAGGGCATATAAGGTTTTTATAGAAGGTGTTGTCGTAGAAACTTCAAAATAGGCTCATTCGATTGGAAATTCAAAGGGCTAGTACCCTTTTTAATAGTCGAAAACGATTTGAGTGCAATTAGCCCCCCCCCCACGCCCTTCATCCCCCCAAACACATCCAATCAAATTTGAGATAGTCATTTTGTTCAGCGTCGTTGATTTAAAGATAGAAAAAATGTTTTTGAGGAGGACAATCCCCCAAAACCCACGGGGCAAGGGTTTTAAGTTATGCCCTGGGGGAATATAGGGTTTTTATAGAATGCGTTGTCGTAGAAACTTCAAAAAAGGCTCATTCGATTGAAAATTCAAAGGGCTAGTACCCTTTTTCATAGTCGAAAGTGATTTGAGGGCAACTATCCCCCCCCACGCCCATCATAACCCCAAACACATCCAATCAAAATTTTGAGATAGCCATTTTGTTCAGCGTAGTTGATTTTAGATAGGAAATATGTTTTTGAGGAGGACACTCCCCCACAACCCTCAGGGCAAAGGTTTCAAGTTTTGCCCTGGGGCCATATAAGGTTTTTATAGAAGGCGTTGTCGTAGAAACTTCAAAACAGGCTCATTCGATTGGAAATTCAAAGGGCTAGTGCCTAGAACCCGTTTTAATAGTCGAAAGTGATTTGAGTGCAACTAGCCCCCCCCCCCCCACGCCCTTCATTCCCCCAAACACATCCAATCATAATTTTGAGATAGCCATTTTTTCCAGCGTAGGTGATTTCCTGATAGAAAATATGTTTTTGAGTAGGACGCTTCCCCCACATCCCTCAGGGCAAGGGTTTTAAGTTATGCCCTAGGGGTATACAAAGTTTTTAAAGAAGGCGTTATTGTAGAAACTTCAATAAAAGCTCATTCGACTAAAAAATTCAAAGGGCTAGTGCCCTTTTTAATAGTCGACAGTGATTGGAGGGCAACTACCCCCCCCCCCCCCTACACCCATCATTCCCCCAAACACATCCAATAACAATTTTGAGATAACAATTTTGTTTAGGGTAGTTGATTTCCAGATAGAAAATATATTTTTGAGAAGGACACTCCCCCACAAACCTCAGGGCAAGGATTATAAGTTATGCCCTGGGGGCATATAAGGTTTTTATTGAAATCTTTGTCGTAGAAACTTGAAAAAGGGCTCATTCGATTTGAAATTCAAAGGACTAGTACCCTTTTAATAGTCGAATGTGATTTGAGGGCAACAAACCACCTCTCACGCCCACCTTTTCCCCAAACACACCCAATCAAAATTTTTAGATAGCCATTTTATTCAACGTAGTTGAAAGTTTTGGAAATTAGATCTTTAAGGATGACAACCCCTCCCCCAACAGCCCTCAGGGCAAGGGTTGTAAGTTATGCCCTGGGGGCATATAAAGTTTTTATTGAAAGCTTTGTCGTAGAAACTTCAAAAGGGCTCATTCAATTGGAAATTGAAAGGGCTAGTGCCTTTTTTAATAGTTGAAAGTGATTGGATAGCGACTAACGCCCCTTTCACGCCCACCATTTTCCCAAGCACATCGAATTAAAATTTTTAGATATCCATTTTGTTCAACGTAGTTGAAAGTTCTGGAAATTTTGTCTTTTAGGATGATAACTCCCTCATAGCCCTCAGTGCCAGGGTTGTCAGTCATGCCCTGGGGGCATATAAGGTTTAAATAGAAAGTTGTTGTATATGATTTGTAGAATAGATTTTAGTCTTCCTCAAATCTAATTTTCATTTACAAGATAGTATACCTATTCATGAGCTAGAAACTTTGCGAGTCGCTGGCTGAACGCTGATCTTCTTCGTTAATCATGAAGAGAAATAGAAATCTGGTTAAAACGAAATGGCTGTGGCATTTTAGTACCCTAGCAGAATAGTTAAAATATCTAAGAACTATGTATTTCCAAAAGAATTAATAATAAAAACTAGTATTATTTATGTTCCTCGAAAATTAGTGTATACAAAACTTCGAATACCGTATCACAAAATTCATCATTTATCTTTGAATATTAGTGCGTCGGAAAAAAAAACTCTTTCAGGCAAACTTCAGAAGTATATTAGAACTGCGGGATGTGGCTATAGTTATCGTGAATGAAAATCAACTTATCCACTCTGTGTGGACTGAGGCCATTTCGTTTCTAAGTCACTATCATAGTCACTATCAGGCCTACCACCAAAAATAAACTTTCTGCGGTCACACTAGTCGCAGGAATAGACCATAACTTTCTGGCAAGTACGGCGACGTAGGAAATTTCATCGCGATTGTGTCTTTGGAACAGAAGAACGTTGCTGTCACCGTCGTCTTCGGTTTCTTCCTTTCATTGGCAGTGCGCTAGCTCTGCCTAAGCAAAGAACGATGTGGGCACAATGTTTTTTTTTTTTTTTTTTTTTCCATACCCGGGCACTTCGTATCGAAGGAGTTGTCGTAGAAACTTCAAAAGGGGTTCATTCGATTGGAAATCGACAGTTCTAATGCCCTTTTTAATAGTCGAAAGTGATTGGAGGTCAACTAGCCCCCCCCCCTCACGCCAATCATTCCCCCAAACACATCCAATCGAAATTTTGAGATAGCCATTTTGTTGAGCTTAGTTGATTTCCTGATAGAAAATGTGTTTTGAGGAGGACACTCCCCCACAACCCTCAGGGCAAGGGTTTTAAGTAATGCCCTGGAGGCATATAGGGTTTTAATAGAAGGCGTTATCGTAGAAACTTCAAGACAGGCTCATTCGATTGGAAATTCGAAGGGCTAGTACCCTTTTTAGTAGTCAAAAGTTATTGGAGCGCAACTAGTCCCCCCCCCCACACCCATCATTTCCCAAGACACATCCAATCAAAATTTTGAAATAGCCATTTTGTTCAGCGTGGTTGATTTCCACCTAGAAAATATCTTTTTGACGAGGACACTCCCCCACAACCCTCGGGGCAAGGGTTTTAAGTTATGCCCTGGGGGCATATAAGATCAATGTGGACACAATGTACAGTTTATTATTTTTTTCTTTAAAGCAGGGCACCTCGTATAGAAGGGGTCGTCGTAGAGACTTCAAAAGGAGTTCATTCGATTGGAAATCGACACCTCTAGTGCCCTTTTTAATAGTCGAAAGAGGTTGGAGGGCAACTAGCCCCCCCCCCCTCGTCACGCCAATCATTCCCCCAAACACATCCAATCGAAATTGCGAGATAGCCATTTTGTTCAGCTTAGTTGATTTCCAGATAGAAAAGGTGTTTTTGAGGAGGACACTCCCCCACAACCCTCAGGGCAAGGGTTTTAAGTTATGCCTTGGGGGCATATAATGTTTTTATAGAAGGTGTTGTCGTAGAAACTTCAAAAAAGGCTAATTCGATTGGAAATTCAAAGGGCTAGTGCCCTTTTTAATAGTCGAAAGTGATTGGAGGGCAACTAGCCCCCCCCCCCCCTCATTCCCCCAAACACATCCAATCAAAATTGTGGGATATTCATTTTGTTAAGCGTAGTTGATTTTCCGATAGCAAATATGCTTTTGAGAAGGACACTCCCCAACAGCCCTCAGGGCAAGTGTTGGCAGTTATGCCCTGGAGGCATATAAGGTTTTTATAGAAAGCGTTGTCGTAGAAACTTCAAAAAAGACTCATTCGACTTGAATTTCAAAGGGCTAGAGCGCTTTTTGATAGTCGAAAGTGATTGGAGGGCAACTAGCCCCCCTCCCTCCGCCCATCGTTCCCCCAAACACATCCAATCAAAATTTTGAGACAGCAATTTTGTTCAGCGTAGTTGATTTCAAGATAGAAAATTTGTTTTTGAGGAGGAGACTCCCCCACAACCCTCAGAGCAAGGTGTTTAAGTTATGCCCTAGGGGTATATAAGTTTTTTTTGGAAGGCGTTGTCGCAGAAACTTCAAAAAAGCCTCATTCGATTGGAAATTCAAAGGGCTAGTGCCCTTTTTAATAGTCGAAAGTGATTGGAGATCAACTAGCCCCCACCCCACTCCCATCTTTTCCCCAAAAATATCAGATCAAAATTGTGAGATAGCCATTTTTTCAACGTATTTGATTTCCAGATATAATATAGGTTTTTGAGGAGGACACTCCCCCACAACCCTCAGGGCAAGGGTTTTAAGTTATGCCCTGGGGGCATATAAGGCTTTTATAGAAGGCGTTGTTGTAGAAACTTCAAAACAGGCTCTTTTGATTGGAAATTCAAAGGGCTAGTGCCCTTTTTAATAGTCGAAAGGGATCGGTGGGTAACTAGCCCCCCCACCCCCCCCCCCCCCACGCCCATCATTCCCCCAAACACATCCGATAAAAATTTTGAGATAGGCATTTTGTCAGCGTAGCTGATTTCCAGATAGAAAATATATTTTTGAGGAGGAGGCTCCTCCACAACCCTCGGGGCAAGGGTTTTAAGTTATGCCCTGGGGGCATATAAGGTTTTTATAAAAGGCGTTGTTGTAGAACCTTCAAAACAGGCTCGTTCGATTGGAAATTCAATGGGCTAGTGCAATTATTAAGAGTCAAAAGTGATTGGAGGGCAACTAGACCCCCCCACGCCCATCAGACCCCCAAACACATCCAATCAAAATTTTGAGATAGGTATTTTGTCAGCGTAGCTGATTTCCAGATAGAAAATATCTTTTTGAGGAGGACACTCCCCCACAACCCTCAGGGCAAGGGTTTTTGTTATGCCCTGGGGCCATATAAGGTTTTTATAGAAGGCGTTGTCGTATACACTTCAAAACAGGCTCATTCGATTTGGAATTCAAAGGGCTAGTTCCCTTTTTAATAGTTGAAAGTGATTGGAGGGCAACTAGCCCCCCACGCCCATCATTCCCCCAAACACATCCAATCAGAATTTTGAGATAGCGTAGGCTAGTTGATCTCCAGATAGAAAATATATTTTTCAGGAGGACACTCCCCCACAACCCTCAGGGCAAGGGTTTTAAGTTATGTCCTGGGGGCATATAAGTTTTTTATAAGAAGGCATTGTCGTAGAAACTTCAAAACAGGCTCATTCGATTGGAAATTCAAATGGCTAGTTCCCTTCTTAATGGTCGAAAGTGATTAGAGGGGAACTAGCCCCTCCCCACGCCCATCATTCCCCCAAATACATCGAGTCAAAATTTTTAGATAGCCATTTTGTTCAGCTTAGTTGATTTCCAAATAGAAAATATAGTTTTGAGGAGGGCACTCCCCAACAACTCTCAGGGAAAGGGTTTTAAGTTATGTCCTGGGGTATATAAAGTTTTTATAGAAGGCGTTGTCGTAGAAACTTAAAAAGGGTCTCATTTGATTGGAAATTAAAGGGCTAGTGCCCTTTTTAATAGTCGAAAGTGATTGAAGGGTAACTAGCCCCCCCCACGTCCATCATTCACCCAAACACCTCCAATCCAAATTTTGAGACAGCCATTTTCTTTAGCGTAGGCTAGTTGATTTCCAGATAGAAAATATATTTTTGAGAAGGACACTCCCCCAGAACCCTCAGGGCAAGGGTTTTAATTTATGCCCTGGGGGTATATAAGGTTTTTATAGAAAGTGTTGTCGTAGAAACTTCAAAAAAGGCTCATTCGATTGGAAATTCAAAGGGCAAGTTCCCTTCTTAATAGTCGAAAGTGATTTGAGGGGAACTAGCCCCTCCCCACGCCCATCATTCCCCCAAATACATAGAGTCAAAATTGTTAGATAGCCATTTTGTTCAGCGTAGTTGATTTCCAAATAGAAAATATGTTTTTGAGGAGGGCACTCCCCAACAACTCTCAGGGAAAGGGTTTTAAGTTATGTCCTGGGGTATATAAAGTTTTTATAGAAGGCGTTGTCGTAGAAACTTAAAAAGGGTCTCATTTGATTGGAAATTAAAGGGCTAGTGCCCTTTTTAATAGTCGAAAGTGATTGAAGGGTAACTAGCCCCCCCCCACGTCCATCATTCACCCAAACACATCCAATCAAAATTTTTGAGACAGCCATTTTCTTTAGCGTAGGCTAGTTGATTTCCAGATAGAAAATATGTTTTTGAGAAGGACACTCCCCCAGAACCCTCAGGGCAAGGGTTTTAATTTATGCCCTGGGGGCATATAAGGTTTTCATAGAAGGTGTTGTCGTAGAAACTTCAAAAAAGGCTAATCTGAGTGGAAATTCAAAGGACTAGTGCCCTTTTTAATAGTCGAAAGTGATTGGAGGGCAACTAGCCCTTCCCACGCCCATCCTTCCCCCAAACACATCCAATCAAAATTTTGAGATAGCCATTTTTTTTAGCGTAGGCTAGTTGATATCCAGATAAAAAATATGTTTTTGAGGAGGACACTCCCCCACAACCCTCAAGGCAAGGATTTTAAGTTATGCCCAGGGGGCATGTAATGTTTTTATAGAAGGTGTAGTTGTAGAAACTTCAAAAACAGCTCATTTGATTGGAAATTCAAAGTGCTAGTGCCCTTTTTAATAGTCGAAAGTGATTGGAGGGCAACTAGCCCCCCCCTCACGTCAATCATTCCCCAAACACATCCAATCTAAATTTTGAGATAGCCATTTTGTTCAGCTTAGTTGATTTCCAGATAGAAAATGTGTTTTTGAGGAGGACACTCCCCACAACCCTCAGGGCAAGGGTTTTAAGTTATGCCCTGGGGCCATATAAGGTTTTTATAGAAAGCGTTGTCGTAGAAACTTCAAAACAGGCTCACTCGATTTGGAATTGAAAGGGCTAGTGCCCTTTTTAATAGTTGAAAGCGATTGGAGGGCAACTAGCCCCCATCCCACGTCCATCATTCACCCAAACACATCCAATCAGAATTTGAGATAGCCATTTTGTTTAACGTAGGCTAGTTGATTTCCAGATAAAAAATAGGTTTTGAGGAGGACAATCCCCCACAACCCTCAGGGCCAGGGTTTTAAGTTATGCCCAGGGGGCAGCTAATGTTTTTATAGAAGACGTTGTCGTAGAAATTACAAAAAAAGTTCATTCGATTGGAAATTCAAAGGGCTAGTGCCCTTTTTAATAGTCGAAAGTGATTGGAGGGCAACTAGCCCCCCCCCCTCACGTCAATCATCCCCAAACACATCCAATCAAAATTTTTAGATAGGCATTTTGTCAGCGTAGCTGATTTACAGATAGAAAGTATCTTTGTGAGGAGGACACTCCCCCACAACCCTCTGGGCAACGATTTTAAGTTATGCCCTGGGGGCATATAAGGTTTTTATAGAAGGCGTTGTCGTAGAAACTTCAAAACAGGCTCATTCGATTAGAAATTCAAAGGGGTAATGCCCTTTTTAATAGTCGAAAGTGATTGGAGGGCAACTAGCCCCCCCTACACCCATCTTTTCCCCAAACACATCCAATCAAAATTGTGAGATAGCCATTTTGTTCAACATATTTGATTTCCAGATAGAAAATAGGTTTTTGAGAAGGACACTTTCCCACAACCCTCAGGGCAAGGGTTTTAAGTTATGCCCTGGGGGCATATAAGGTTTTTATAGAAGGCGTTGTCGTAGAAACTTCAAAACAGGCTCGATTGGAAATTCAAAAGGCTAGTGCCCTTTTTAATAGTCGAAAGGGATTGGTTGGCAACTAGCCCCCCCCCCCCCCCCACACACCCCTCGTTCCCCCAAACATATCTAATCATAATTTTGAGATAGCCATTTTGTTCAGCGTAGTTGATTTCAAGATAGAAAATGTGTTTGTGAGGAGGAGACTCCCCCACAACCCTCAGGGCAAGGGTTTTAAATTATGCCCTGGGGGCATATAAGGTTTTTATAGAAGGAGTTGTCGTAGAAACTTCAAAAAAGCCTCATTTGATTGGAAATTCAAAGGATTACTGCCCTTTTTAGTAGTCGAAAGTGATTGGAGGGAAACTAGCCCCCCCCCCCCCCTCACACCCATCTTTTCCCCAAACACATCCAATCAAAACTGTGAGATAGCCATTTTGTTCAACGTATTTGATTTCCGGATAGAAAATAGGTTTTTGATGAGGACACTCCCCCACAACCCTCAGGGCAAGGGTTTTAAGTTATGCCCTGGGGGCATATAAGGCATTTATAGAAGGTGTTGTTGTAGAAACTTCAAAACAGTCTCGATTGAAAATTCAAAAGGCTAGTGCCCTTTTTAATAGTCGATAGGGATTGCTGGGCAACTAGCCCCCCCCCCCCACGCCCATCATTCCCCCAAACATATCCAATCAAAATTTTGAGATAGGCATTTTGTCAGCGTAGCTGATTTACAGATATAAAATATCTTTTTGAGGAGGACACTCCCCCAAAACCCTCAGGGCAAGAATTTTAAGTTATGCCCTGGGGGCATATAAGGTTTTTTATTGAAGGCGTTGTCGTAGAAACTTCAAAACAGGCTCATTCGATTGGAAATACAAAGTGGTAGTGCCCTTTTTAATAGTCGAAAGTGATTGGAGGGCAACCACCCCCTCCCCGCCCATCATTTCCCCAAACACATCCAATCAAAATTTTGAGATAGGCATTTTGTAAAGTATCTGATTTATTGATAGAAAATATCTTTTTGAGAAGAAAACTCCCCGATAACCTTCGGAGGAATGGTATCAAACTACGCCCTGGGGCAATATAAGGTTTTAGTAGAAGTAGGTTTCATCGAAACATCAAAATAGTATAATTATATTGTAACTTCAAAGAGCTACTGGTTTTGTTAATATTCACACGTGATTAGAGGGCACCTAGACCCCCCCCCCCCCACGCCCATCATTAACCCAAACACATCCAATCAACATTGAGTTAGCCATTTTGTTCAGCGTAGTTGATTTACCGATAGAAAATTTGTTTTTGAGGAGGACACTCCCCCACAACCCTCAGGGTAAGAGTTTTAAGTTATGCTTTGGGGGCATATAAGGTATTTATAGAAGGCGTTGTCGTAGAAACTCCAAAACAGGCTCATTCGATTGGAAATTCAAAGGACTAGAACCATTTTTAATAGTCGAAAGTGATTGGAGGGCTAGCCCCCCCCACCCACGCCCATCATTCCCCCAAACACATCCAATCAAGATTTTGATATAGGCATTTTGTTCAGCGTGGTTGATTTTCAGATAGAAAATATGTTTTTGAGGAGGACCCTCCCCTACAACCCTCAGGGCAAGGGTTGTAAGTTATGCCCTGGGGGCATATAATGTTTTTACAGAAGGCTTTGTTGTAGAAACTTCAAAAATAGCTAATTCGATTGGAAATTCAAAGGGCTAGTGCCCTTTTTAATAGTCAAAAGTGATTGGAGGGCAACTAGCCCCCCCCCCCCCCCACGCCCATCATTCCCCCAAACACATCCAATAAAAATTTTGAGATAGCCATTTTGTTCAGCGTAGTTGATTTACGGATAGAAAATGTTTTTGAGTAGGATACTCCGCCACAGCCCTAAGGGTAAGGGTTTTAAGTTATGCCCTGGGGGAATATAAGGTTTTATAGAAGGGATTGTCGGAGAAACTACAGAAAAGGGCTCATTCGATTTGAAATTCAAAGGGCTAGTGCCCTTTTTAATAGTCGAAAGTGATCAGTTATGTTTTTTGTTGTTGTTGTTTAGACCAGGTCACTTCGTATCGAAGGAGTTGTCGTGGGAACTTCGAAAGAGGCTCATTCGACTGAAAATAAAAACGGCTGATACCCTTTTTAATAGTCGAAAGTGATTGAACGGCAACTAATCCCCTTTCCACTCCCACCCTCCCATTTGCATATTATGTTTAAAAACTAAATTTTTCCTTAAGATTAAATAAAAATGCACAGTGATAATGCTAATTCCCAATAAGGCGTCTCAGCAGTATCCCAAGAACGACTGAGGGTATTATGTTCAAAATTTTGGGGCTAATTCTGCTCTTAAAATTTAACCAAATCAAAATAGTGTAAGTGTATCCATTTCAGGTCAACTAGAGGAGGTATGAAACTAAGTTAAACAGTACTATTTGTGTCCAGATTTTTTAAAGGGTGTATGTTGTTAAAAATTGGTGGAAATTTTTCTCCGGCGTACAAATAGAAGGCCAAATTATAAAGTCTTAACAAACGCAAAGGTTTAAAGTGTTATTTTGTTTTTCCTTGGAAAAGACTCATCTGTTAATATAAAACGAACAGAAATTAATTAAAAAAAAACTTTTTCCACAAAATAAGTTTTTCAAAGAAAAGTAAAGAACTCCATTAAACAAAAATGAGAAAAAATACAATCAAATAATCTACCAAGCTCGAAACTACCACAAATCAGCATCGATAAATAAATGAAACCCAAAACGAACAGAAATTACAATAAATAACCGAGTCAAAGTCAAAACGAGCAGGAATTAACATAAGTTGGGCGCAAAACCCCTATGCCTTCCCAAGGCCAGAACAAAATTTGCACTTTACTGAAAAAAATACAAATGAATTTGCATTGTCAATTTAATATACATAAGTAGAGAGGGGTCAGGAGGTCCCGTACCCACACCATATATGGGCATAGAATACTGTCAGAACACCAAATATGGGCATAGAGTCCTTAGGGAGAACACGTGGTTAATGGGGTCAATGACCTCTTTTTCCAAGATCGATTTATTTGTTGTTTCTATGTGTAATAACTCGAGGGCGAAGGTTGCACATGCGCATTGAATTCTAACGGGGGCAATATTATTGATCTAGTAATCGAGGGGGAAGTGAATTTCCGAGAAATTGATTGCGTAATCAAAGTGTGTCAACAACAACAACAACGACCTTGACATTCGCTGAGAGCGTGCACTTACAACAACAAAAACCCGGAATTTGGAACACCTGTGCTGTCGACCTCAATTCACCTATCGTGAATCAATAATTCCCCATAGAAACAACAAATTAATTTCCCATTTCCTGACAGATCAATCAATCAATGACATCATCTATCAGACTTTAAAAATTTTCGCCTAGAAACATTTCTCCAGGAATAGATCCAAGTCATTAATGTCTTTGCCTCGGGAACAGTTGTACTGGTCGAACTCCAAAAGATATTAATAACCAAAGGCCATGGAAACAATTAGGCAAGAAACATCTTAGCGATGAATTGTTTTAGCGCGCGAAATGCTTTCATATTAATTTGAAATGCGTTAGCGCAGAGATGCCAATAACAAAGGAACACGCTGAATTCACGTTTAGGGATTATTTGGGCGAAACCGTTTTAGACAGGTTATGGAACTATTTCGGTGAAACAGATAGAGACATTTTAAAAGAAGATTTTTGAAGAGATTTTAGAAGAGAATTTGAGTGTGGTCGTTATAATACACAAGCTTCATTTGAACAGTGTTGTGAGGTCCTCTAACCCAACCCCAAAGGGTTCCGATCCTCCTACCCCAACCCCGCAGGAAGCGCCCGGTCCTCAAAGCCCCCCAAGCTCCCAAAGGGCCACCGACGCCCCCAAAGGCCCTCCATGTGCCCCAAAGGCCATCCCCAGGCCCCCAATGTCCCCCAGGCCCCCAACTGTCCCCCCGGACCCCCAAAGGCCCTCCCTGTGCCCCAAAGGCCCTCCCTGTGCCCCAAAGGTCCTCCTCCGGTCCCCAAAGGCCCATCGAGCTCCCAAAGGACCAATGGGGTCCCAAATGTCCTCCACCGGTCCCCAAATGTCCCCCAGGCATCCAAAGGCCCTCCCTGTGCCCCAAAGGGCCTCCCTGTGCCTCAAAGGCCCGCCACTGTTCCTCAAAGCCCCCCCCGCCCCCCCCGGGCCCCCGAGGCCCCCCCCGGCCCCCCCCCCCCCCCCAAGGCCCACCTCAGGCCCCAAATGTCCCCCAGGCCCCCAACTGTCCCCCCGGACCCCCAAAGGCCCTCCCTGTGCCCCAAAGGCCCGCCCCCGGCCCCCAAAGGTCCCCCGGGCTCCCAAAGGACCAACGGTGTCCCCCAGCCCCTCCACCAGGCCCCAAAGGTCCCCCCGGCTCCCCCCGGCCCTCCAGGTGCCCCCAAGGCCCTCCCTGTGCCCCAAAGGACCTCCTCCGGTCCCCAAAGGCCCATCGAGCTCCCAAAGGACCAACGGGGTCCCAAAGGCCCTCCACCGGTCCCCAACTGACGCCCAGGCCCCCAAAGGCCCGCCCTGGGCCCCCAAGGGTCTCCTCCGGGTTCCAAAGGCCCAGCGTGCTCCCCACGGACCACCAGAGACCCTAAGCCCCTCCTCCGGTCCCCACAGGCCCAATGAGCTCCCACAGGCCCAACAGGGTCCCAAAGACCCTCTACCGGTCCCCACCTGGCACCCCGCCACCCCAAGGCCCGCTCTGTGCCCCCCCCAGGCCCCCCAAGCTCCCACAGGCTCCCCGGCACCCCCACAGGCCCCCCCAGCCCCCCCAAGGCCATCCCCAGACCCCACAAAGGAATTATTTACTGACCTTCAGTTGTTGTGATTTTAAAACTTCTGCTTTTGTTTTCTAAAATCATCGCCTAAAATGCCTCAAACTGTTTCGCACAAAGAGACAAATACACAGAGACACAGGCACACAGACACACACACAGAGACACACACAGAGACACACACACACAGAGACACACACACAGAGACACACACACAGAGACACACACACAGAGACACACACAGGTTGTGGTTTACCTTGTCACAGTTACATTTTCATGATTTTTTCAAAGTTCATTTTGAATTTCTTTCGTTGAAATGCAAGAGTTGGAATATTTCAGCAGTGTTTGGTTGTGGTTTACCGTGTCACAATTACATTTTCTTGATTTTTCAAAGTTCATTTTGAATTTCTTTCGTTGAAATGCAAGAGTTGGTATATTTCAGTAGTGTTTGGTTGTGGTTTACCTTGTCACAGTTACATTTTCTTGATTTTTCAAAGTTCATTTCGAATTTCTTTTGTTGAAAAGCAAGAGTTGGAATATTTCAGTAGCGTTTGGTTATGGTTTAACTTGTCAAAGTTAAATTTTATTGATTTTTCAATATTCATTGAATTTCTTTCATTGAAATGAACGAGTTTGAATATTTCAGTAGTGTTTGTTCGTGGTTTACCTTGTCACAGTAACATTTTCTTGATTTTTAAAAGTTCATTTGAATTTAGTTCGTTTTAATGCAAGAGTTGGTATATTTCAGTAGTGTCGGATCGTGGTTTACCTTGTCTCAGTTACATTTTCTTGATTTTTAAAAGTTCATTTTGAATTTCTTTTGTTGAAATGCAAGAGTTGAACTATTTCAGTGGTGTTTGGTTTTGGTTTACCTTGTCACAGTTACATGTTCATGATTTTTCAAAGCCCATTTTGAATTTATTTCGTTGAAGTGAAGGAGTTGGAATATTTCAAAAGAGTTTGGTTTTGGATTACCTTGTCACAGTTAAATTTTATTGATTTTTCACACTACATTTTGAATTTCTTTCGTTAAAATGCAAGAGATGGAATAATTCAGTAGTGTTTGGTTTTGGTTTACCTTGTCACAGTTACATTTTCTTGATTTTTCAAAGCTCATTTTGAATTTCTTTCGTTGAAATGAAAGAGTTGGAATATTTCAGTAGTGTTTTGTTATGGATTACCGTGTCACAGATACATTTTATTGATTTTGCAAAGTTCATTTAGAATGTATTTCGTTTAATTGCAAGAGTTTGAATATTTCAGTTGTGGTTTGTTATGGTTTAGCGTGTCACAGTTACATTTTACTGATGTTTAATAGTTCATTTTGAATTTCATTTTTTGAGTTGGAAGAGTTTGAATATTTCAGTAGTGTTTGGATGTGGTTTACATTGCCATAGTTACATTTTCTTGATTTTTCAAATTTGATTTTGAATTTCTTTCGTTGAAATGCAAGAGTTGGAATATTTCAGTAGTGTTTGGTTTTGGTTTACCTTGTCACAGTTACATTTTCTTGATTTTTCAAAGTTAATTTTGAATTTCTTTGGTTGAATTGAAAGATTTGGAATATTTCAGAAGTGTTTGGTTTTGAATTACCATGTCACAGTTATATTTTCTTGATTATTAAAAGTTAATTTTTAATTTACTTTGTTGACATTAATGAGTTTGAACATTTCAGTAGAGCTTGAGTGTGTTTTAAGTTGTCAGATTTAAATGTTCTTTATTTTTTAAAGTTCATTTTGAATTACTAGAGTTGAAATACAAGAGTTGGAATCTTTCAGTAGTGTTTGGTTGTGATTTACACTGTCGCAGTTATATTTTCTTGATTTTTCAAAGTTAATTTTGAATTTCTTCCGTTGAAATGCAAGAGTTGGAATATTTCAGTAGTGTTTGGTCGTGGTTTACCTTGTCACAGTTAAATTTTCATGATTTTTAATAGGTCATTTTGAATTTCCTTTGTTGAAATGCATGAGTTGGAATATTTCACTAGAGTTCGGTTGTGATTTCTCTTGTCACAGTTAAATTTTTTTGATTTTTAAAAGTTCATTTTGAATTTCTATTGTTGAAATGCAAGAGTTAGAATATTTCAGTATTGTTTGGTTGTTTTTTAACCTGGCAGAGTTAAATTTTATTGATTTTTCAAAGATCATTTTTAATTTCTTTAGTTTAAATGCAATAGTTGGAATATTTACTTAGTGTTTGGGTGTTTATTAAATTGTCAAAGTTAAATTTGCTTTATTTTTCAAAGTTAATTTTAATTTATTTCATTTAATATCAATAGTTTGTATATTTCAGCGATGTTTGGTTTTTGTTTTACTTGTCACAGTTACATTTTACTTATTTTTCAAATTTATGTTTGAATTTATTTCGTTGAAATGCAATAGTTGTAATATTTCAGTAGTGTTTGGTCTTGGTTTACATTTTCACAGTTAAATTTTAGTGATTTTTCAAATTTAATTTTGAATTTCATTATTTGAATTGCAAGAGTTGGACTATTTCCGTAGTGTTTGGTTGGGGTTGAGCTAGGCACAGTTACATTTTCTTGATTTTTCAAAGATCATTTTGAATTGCTTTCATTGAAAAGCAAGAGTTGAAATATTTCAGTACTGTTTGCTTATGGGTTACCTTGTCACAGTTACATTTTCTTGATTTTTCAAAGTTTATTTTGAATTAATTTCCTTGAAATGCATGAGTTGGCCTATTTCAGTAGTGTTTGGTTGTGGTTTAACTTGTTACATTTACATTTTCTTGATTTTTTTCAAAGCTTGATTTGAATTTATTTCGTTGAAGTGAAAGATTTGGACTATTTCAGTGATGTTTGCTTATGGTTAACCTTGTCACAGTTAAATTTTAGCGTTTTTTAAAAGATGATTTGGAATTTCTTTCGTTGAATTGTAGGAGTTTGAATATTTAAGTAGTGTTTGGTCGTGGTTTTACTTGTCACAGTTACATTTTCTTGATTTTTCAAAGTTCATTTTGTATTTAATTAATTGAAATGCAAGAATTGGAATATTTAAGTATTGTTTGGTCCAGGTGTAACTTGTCACAGGTTAATTTGAATGATTATTCATATTTGATTTTTATTTTCTGTAGTATTTAAGAAAGAGTTTGACTATTTAAGATGTGTATGTTTTTGGTTTAACTTCTCACAGTTACATTTTCATGATTTGTCAGATTTGATTTTGAATTGATTTTGTTTAAATGCAAGAGATGGACTATTTCAGTAGTGTATGGACGTGTTTTACCTTGTCATAGTTAAATTTTCATGATTTTTAAAAGTTCATTTTGAGTTTATTTATTTGAAATGCAAGAGTTTGAATATTTCAGTAGCGTTTGGTTGTGGTTTACCTTGTCACAGTTACATTTTCTTGATTTTTCAAAGTTTATTTTTAATTTATTTAGTTTAAATTCAAGAGTTGGAATATTTCATTAGTGTTTGGTTGTGGTTTACCTTGTCAAATTTACACTTTATATATTTTTAAAATCAAATTTTTTATTTCTTTATTTGTAATTCAACAGTTGTAATATCTAACTAGCGCTTGGGTGTTTTTTACATCGTCAAAATGAAATTTTCTATTTTTTTCAAATTTAAATCTATAATTTATTTCTTTTAAATGCAAAAGTTGGACTATTTAAGCATCGTTTGCTTTTGTTTTTCCTTGTCAAATTTACATTTAATTTTTTTAAAATTTTATTTTGAATTTATTTAGTTTTAAATAAAGACTTGTAATATTTCATCTGTGTTTATTTGTGTTTTACCTTGTCAAAGTTAAATTTTCTCGATTTTTCAATGTTCTTTTGAACTTAGTTCTTTGAAATTCAAGAGTTGAACTGTTTCAGCAGTGTTTGGTTACGGATCACCACGTAACTGTTACACTTTCATGATTTTTAAAATTTCATTTTGAATTTAATTAGTTTAAAATAAATATTTTGAATATTTAAGTAGATTTAGTTATTTGTTTTCCATTTCACATATAAAAATTAATTTATTTTATATTTTCTTTTTTAACATATTACGATTAAATTCAATTTTATTTATATTTATTTTTGTGTTTTTCGGTGTTTTAAGATTATATGTTACATTTAAAATATTTTTATATTTTAATTTTGAATTTATGTCTTTGAAATTCAAGAGTTGGAATATTTAAGTATTTTTTGGTTGTGGTTTACCTTGTCACAGTTGAATTTTTTTATTTTTTCAAAGTTCATTTTAAATTATTTCATTTGAAATGCAAGAGTTGGAATATTTCAGAAGTGTTTGGTTGTTGTTTACCTCGTCACAGTCAAATTTTCTTGATTTTTCAAAGTTAATTTTGAATTTCTTTCGTTGTAATGCAATAGTTGGAATGTTTCAGTAGTGTTTGGTCGTGGTTTACCTTGTCACAGTTACATTTTCTTGATTTTTCAAAGTTCATTTTGAATTTCTTTAATTGAAATTCTAGAGTTTGAATATTTCAGTAATGTTTGTTTATGGTTTACATTGCCATAGTTAAATTTTCATGATTTTTCAAACAACATTTATAATTTATATAGTTGAAATGATAGAGTTTGACTATTTCATTAGTGTTTTCTTATGGTTTACATTGTCAAATTTAAATTTTATTGATTTTTCAAAGTTCCTTTTGAATTTATGTCGTTTAAAAGCAAGAGTTGGAATATTTCAGTAGTGTTTGATTGTGGTTTAACTTGTCAAATTTACATTTTATTGATTTTTCAATGTTCATTTGTATTTATTTACTTTGAAATGCAAGAGGTGGAATATTTCAGAAGTGTTTGGTTGTGGTTTATCTTGCCAAAGAACAAAGCTATATATTTTTCAATTGTCATTTGATGGTCTTTCATGTAATTTCAAGTTTCGGACTATTTCAATTGTGTTTGGTCGTGGTGTACATAGCCACAGTGAAATTTTCGTGATTTTTCAAAGTTAATTTTGAAGTTCTTTAAGCCACAAGCACTTTTTGGTAACTTTCAGAGACGGAGGCTTGTTGATCAAATTATCCCAGTTTAAGTATAATGATTTTTCAATGCTCATTTTGATGTGATTTCGTGTACGTGCCCGATTTGTACTAGGTAAATATCGTATGCTCGTGGTTTACCTTGTTAAAGTTAAATTTTCTTTATTTTTCAAAGCTCAATTCGAATATCTTTAATTGAAATGCAAGATTTGGAATATTTCAGTGGTGTTTGGTTATGGTTAACCTTGTCACAGTTACATTTTCTCGATTTTTCAAAGTCCATGTCTAATTTATTTCTTTGAAATTCAAGAGTTTGTATATTTCAGTTGTGTATGGTTATGGTTTACCATATCACACTTACAGTTTATTGATTTTTCAAAGAAAATTTTGAATGTCTTTCATTGAAAAGCAAGATTTGGACTATTTCAGTTGCGTTTGCTTATGGTTTACCTTGTCACAGTTACATTTTCTTTATTTTTCAATGTTCATTTTAATTTATTTAGTTGAAATGCAAGAGTTTGAATATTTAAGTAGTGTTTTGTTATGATTTACCTTGTCACAGTTACATTTTATTGATTTTTAAAAGTTCATTTCGAATTTCTTTCGTTGAAATGCAAGAGTTGGAATATTTCAGGGGTGTTAGGTTATGGTTCACCTTATCACAGTTACATTTTCTTGATTTTCAAATTCATTTTGAATTTCTTTCGTTGAAATGCAAGAGTTGGAATATTTCAGTAGTGTTTGCTTATGGTTTACCTTGCAACAGTAACACAAATTTATACACATGTACACACTTGTGCTCGTCATGAGTGCTCATGATAAGTTAACCTAACCCTTTCCTGTGAGTAAGGTTAGGTTAGACTAGATTAAGTTAGGTTAGATTAGGTTAGGCTAGGTTAGCCTACGTACGCTTCACTTAGATTAGCTTAGGTTAGGCGAGAGACATATGAAAAGTTAGGTGTATGATTAGGTCAGGTTAGGTTAGGTTAGGTTAAGTTAGGTTAGGCTAGGTTAGCCTACGTACGCGCGCGTACAACCTAACCTAACTTAACCTAACCTAACTTAATCTAGTCTAACCTAACCATACTCGCCGGGAAGGGTTAGGTTAACTTAACATGAGCGCTCATGATAAGCACATGTGTGTACATGTGTATACATGTGTGTAAATGTTGCAAGGTAAACCAGAACCAAACACTAGTGAAATATTCCAACTCTTACATTTAAAAAAAAGAAATTCAAAATGAATTTTAAAATCAAGAAAATGAAACTGTGACAAGGTGAACCATAGCCAAAAACCACTGAAAAATTCCTAATCGTGCATTTCATAGAAAGAAATTGGAACTGAAATTTTAAAAATAAAGAAAATGTAACTGTGACAAGGTAAATCATAAAAAAACACTACTGAAATAGTCCAACTCTTGAATTTCAACTAAATAAATTCAAATGAACTTTGTAAAATAAATAAAATGCAACTGTGACAAGTTAAACCATAACCAAACACTACTGAAATATTACAAATCTTTCATTTCAATGACAGAAATTCAAAATGATATTTTAATAATCAAGAAAATGTAAGTGTTATATTTTAAACCATATCCACACACAACTGAAATATACAAACTCGTTAATTTCAACAAAAGAAATTCGAAATGAACTTTGAAAAATCAAGAAAATATAACTGTGACATGGTAAACCATAAGCAAACACCAATTAAATAGTCCAACTCGGGAATTTAAATTAAATAAATTAAAAATGAAATTAGAAAAATAATTAAAATGAAACAGAGAAAAGGTAAAAAAAAAGCAAACACAACTGAAATCTTAAAACTCTTGAATTTCAAAGAAAGAAATTAAAAATGGTCTTTTAAAAATCAAGAAAATGTAAATGTGACAATGTAAACCAAAACCAAACACTACTGAAATATTCCAACTCTTGCATTTCAACGAAAGAAATTCAAAATGAGCTTTGAAAAATCAAGAAAATGTAACTGTGACAAGGTAAACCACGACCAAACACTACTGAAATAGTCCAACTCTTGCATTTCAACGAAAGAAATTCAAAATGAACTTTGAAAAATCATGAAAATGTAACTATGACAAGGTAAACCACAACCTAACACTTCTTAAATATTCAAACTCTTGCATTTCAAATTAAAGAAATAAAATTGAAAATATAAAAAACAAGAAAATGTAACTTTTAGAATGACAACCAAAAGAAACCACGACTAAAATATACCATCTCTTGCTTTTGTACGAAAAATATTCAAAAGGAACTTTGAAAAATCAAGAAAATGTAACTTTGACAAGGTAAACCACAACCAGACACTACTGAAATATTCCAACAATTGCATTTCAACGAAAGAAATTCAAAATTAACTTTGAAAAATCAAGAAAATGTAATTGTGACAAGTTAAACCACAACCTAACGCTACTTAAATGTTCCAACTCTTGCCTTTCAAAAAAAGAAATTCAAAATGAACTTTGAAAAATCATGAAAATGTAACAGTGACTATGTGAACCGCGAGCAAACACTACTGAACTATTATAACTCTTGCATTTCAAAAAAATAAGTTCAAAATAACTTTTAAAAATAAAGAAAATGTAACTGTGACAAAGTAAAACACAACCAAACACTGCTGAAATATTCCAACTATTGCATTTCAAATAAATAAATTCAAAATAAATTGTAAAAATACAGAAATGTAACTTTGACAATGAAAACCACAAGCAAACGTTGCTTAAATATTCCAACTCTTACATTTAAATGAAATAAATTAAAAAATTAAATTTTAAAAATCAAGAAAATTTCATTGTGACAATGTAAACCACACCCAAACACTCGTTAGATATTCAAACTCTTGCATTACAAATAAATAAATTCAAAATTAAATTTTAAATATATAGAAAATGTTACTTTGACAAGGTAAACCACAACCAAACACTACTGAAATATTCAAACTCTTGCATTTAAACTAAATAAATTAAAAATGAAATTTGAAAAATCAAGAAAATGTAACTGTTACAAGCTAAACCACAACCAAACTCTACTGAAATATTCAAACTCTTGCATTTCAAAGAAATAAATTCAAATGAACTATGAAAAATTATGAAAATGTAACTTTTACGATTTAAACCACTACCATACACTCCTGAAATATTCCATCTATTGTATTTCAACGACAGAAATTCAAAATTAACTTTGACAAATTAAGAAAATGTAACTGTGACAAGGTAAACCATCACCAAACACTACTGACATAGTACAACTGTAGAATTTCAACGAAAGAAATTCGAAATGAACTTTGAAAAATCAAGAAAATGTAACTGTGACAAGGTAAACCACAACCAAACACTACTGAAATATTCCAACTCTTTCATTTCAATGAAAGCAATTAAAAATGAACTTTGAAAAATAAAGAATATGTAACTGTGACAATATAAACCAAGACCATACACTACTGAAATATTCCAACTCCTACAATTCAAAGAAAGAAATTCAAAATGAACTGTGAAAAATCAATAAAATTAAACTGTGACAATGTAACCCATATCCAAACACTAATGAAATATTCCAAATCTTGCATTTCATCGAAATAAATTCTAAACGAACTTTAAAAAATCAACAGAATATAACTGTAACAAGGTAAAACACAACCAAACACTACTGAAATATTCCAGCTCATGCATTTCAAGGAAAGCAATTCAAAATGAACTTTGAAAAATCAAGAAAATGTAACTGTGACAATGTAACCCAAAGCCAAAAAGTACTGAAATAGTCCGACTCTCGCTTTTCAATTAAAGAAATTCAAAATGATCTATGAAAAATCAAGAAATGTAGATGTGACAAGGTAAACAACAACCAAACACTAGTGAAATAGTCCAACTCTTGCATTTAAAAGAAAGAAATTAAAAATTAACTTTGAAAAATCGAGAAAATTTAACTGTGACAAGGTAAACAATAACCAAACACTACTGAAATATTACAAATAGTGAATTTCAACTACAGCAATTAAAAATGAACTTTTAATAATAAAGATATTGTAACTGTGACAAGGTAAACCACAACCAAATATTTCTTAAATATACCAACTCTTGCATTTCAATTAAAGAAATTCAAATGTACTTTGAAAAATCAATAAAATGTAATTTTGACAAGTTAATCAACATCCAAACACTACTGAAATATTCAAACTATTGCTTTTCAACTAAAGAAATTCAAAATGAACTTTGAAAAATCAATAAAATGTAACTGTGACAAGGTAAGCCACAACAAAACCCTAATTACATAGACTAGATATTGATCATAATAGATATTAGTTCAAAATGAGCTTTGAAAAATCAATAAAATTTAAATGTGACCATTAAAATCACAGACAACCATTACTGTAAAAGTCTAACTCTTGCAGAATAACGCATGAAATTCACAATTAACTGTGAATAATCAAGAAAATGTAACTGTGACAAGGTAAACCACGACCTAACAGTACTGAAATATTCCAACTCTTGCATTTCAAATACAGAAATTCAAAATGAACATTGAAAAATCAAGAAAATATACCTGCGACAAGGTAAACCACAACCAAACACTACTGAAATATTCCAACTCTTGCATTTCAACTTTAGTAATTCAAAATGAACTTTGAAAAATCAAGAACATTTAACTCTGACAAGTTCAAACAAAATCTAACTCGACAAAAATGTTCCAACTCAAACGAATGAAATTCAAATGCATTTCAACAAAGTAAATTCAAAATTAACTTTTAATAATAATGAAAATTTAACTGTGACATTGTAATCCAAAACCAAACACTTCTGAAATATTCCAAATCTTGCATTTCAACGAAAAAAATTCAACATGAACTTTGAAAAATCAAGAAAATTTAACTCTGACAAGGTAAACCACAACCAAACACTACTGAAATATTCCAACTCTTGCATTTCAACAAAAGAAATTCAAAATGAACCTTTAAAAATCAAGAAAATGTAACTGTGGCAATGTAAACCAGATCAAAACACTACTGAAATATTCAAACTCTTGCAACTCAACGAATGAAATTCAAAATGAACTTTGAAAAATCAGGAAAATGTAACTGTGACACGCTAAACCATAACCAAACACCAATGAATTATTCAAACTCTTGAATTTCAACGAAATAAATTCGAAATGAACTTTGTAAAATCAAGAAAATGTAACTGTGACAAGGTAAACCACAACCAAACACTAATGAAATAGTCCAACTCTTGCATTTCAACGAAAGAAATTCTAAATGAACTTTGAAAAATCAAGAAAATGTAACTGTGACAAGGTAAACCATAACCAAACACCACTGAAATATTCCAACTATTGCACTTCCACGAAAGAAATTCAAAATGAGCTTTGAAAAATAATGAAAATTAAGCTTTGACTAGTTAACCAATAACCACGCACCACTGAAAAATTTAAACTCTAGTACTTCAATGAAATAAATTCAAGATTAGAATTGAAAATTCATTAAAATTTAACTGAGACAAGTTAAACCACGATGCGACTCTACTGATATATTCAAAATCTTGAATTTAAACTAAATAAATTCAAATTAACTTTTAACAAGCAAGAAACTTTTACTGTGACAAGTTAAACCACAACCAAACACTACTGAAATATTCCAACTCGTGCATTTCCAATAAATAAATTCAAATGAACATTGAAAAATCAATAAAATGTAACTCTGACAAGCTAAACCATAGGCACACACGACTGAAATAGTACAACTATTTATTTACAAATAATTAAACTCAAAATGGACATTTAAAAATCATGAAAATTTAACTTTGACAAGGTAAACCACAACCAAACACTACTGAAATATTCCACCTATTGAATTTCAACGAATGAAATTCAAAATGAAATTTGAAAAGTCAGGAAAATGTAACTGTGACAAGTTAAACCACAACCGAACGCTACTGAAATATTCCAACTCTTGCATTTCAACAAAGGAAATTCAAAATGAACTTTGAAAAATCAAGAAAATGTAATTGTGACACGGTAAACCACAACCAAACACTGCTGAAATTTTCCAACTATTGCATTTCAACTAAAGAAATTCAAAAATGAACTTTGAAAAATGAAGAAAATGTAATTGTGACACGGTAAACCACAACCAAACACTGCTGAAATATTCCAACTCTTGCATTTCAACGAAAGAAATTCAAAATGAACTTTGAAAAAATCATGAAAATGTAACTGTGACAACATAAACCACAACCTGTGTGTGTCTCTGTGCGCATGTCTCTGTGTGTGTGTCTCTGAGTGTTTCTCTGTGTGTGTGTGTCTCTGAGAGTGTGTGTGTGTGTGTGTGTGTGTGTGTGTCTCTGTGTGTGTGTCTCTGTTTGTGTCTCTGTGTGTGTGTCTCTGTGTATGTGTCTCTTTGGGTGAAACAGTTTGAGGCATTTTAGGCAAAGATTTTAGAAAACAAAAGCAGAACTTTTAAAATCACAACAACTGAAGGTCAGTAAATAATTCCTTGGTGGGGCCCGGGGAGGGCCTTGGGGGGTCGGGGGGGGCCTTGGGGGGTGCCGGTGAGCCTTGGGGAGCGGGGGGGGCCTGTGGGGGGCACAGAGAGGGCCTTGGGGTGTCTGGGGGCCTTTTGGGGACCGGTGGAGGGTCTTTGGGACCCTGTTGGGCGTTTGGGTGCTAAATGGGCATTTGGGGAACGGTGGAGGGGCGGGGGGACTGCGGGGGGCCGGGGGGAGCTCGAGGGGCCGGTGGAAACCGGAGGAGACGCAGTGGGGCACCGGGAGGGCCTTTGGGGGCCTGGAGGCCCGTTGGGGACCGGTGGAGGGCCTTTGGGTCCCCGTTGGGCCTTTGGGAGCTTGAGGGGCCGTTGGGGACCGGAGGAGGCCCTTTGGCGCACTGGGTGGGCTTGGGGGGCAACGGGAGGGCCGGTGGGAGCCCGGGGGACATTTGGGGACGGGTAGTGGGCCTGTGGGACCCGGTTGGTCCGTTGGGAGCTCGGGGGGGCCTGTGGGGGCCGGGGGAGGGCCTTTGGGGCACAGGGAGGGCCTTTGGGGATCCGGAGGGACAGTTGGGGGCCTGGGGGACATTTGGGGCCTGGGGAGGGCCTTTGGGGGCACAGGGAGGGCCTTTGGGGGCGCCGGTGGCCCTTTGGGAGCTTGGGGGGCTTTGAGGACCGGGGGCTTCCTTCGGGGTTGGGGTAGGAGGATTGGAACCCTTTGGGGTTGGGTTAGAGGACCTCACAACACTGGTCAAATGAAGCTGGTGTATTAAAACGACCACACTCAAATTCTCTTCTAAAATCTCTTCAAAAATCTTCTTTTAAAATGTCTCTATCTGTTTCGCCGAAATAGTTCCATAACCTGTCTAAAACGGTTTCGCCCAAATAATCCCTAAACGTAAATTCAGCGTGTTCCTTTGTTATTGGCATCTCTGCGCTAACGCATTTCAAATTAATATGAAACCATTTCGCGCGCTAAAACAATTCATCGCTAAGATGTTTCTTGCCTAATTGTTTCCATGGCCTTTGGTTATTAATAGCTTTTGGAGTTCGACCAGTAGAACTGTTCCCGAGGCGAAGACATTAATGACTTGGATCTATTCCTGGAGAAATGTTTCTAGGCGAAAATTTTTAAAGTCTGATAGATGATGTCATTGATTGATTGATCTGTCAGGAACTGGGAAATTAATTTGTTGTTTCTATGGGGAATTATTGATTCACGATAGGTGAATTGAGTTCGACAGCACAGGTGTTCCAAATTCCGGGTTTTTGTTGTTGTAAGTGCACGCTCTCAGCGAATGTCAATGTCGATGTTGTTGTTGTTGACACACTTTGATTACGAAATCAATTTCTCGGAAATTCACTTCCCCCTCGATTCCTAGATCAATAACATTGCTCCCGATAGAATTCAATGCGCATGTGCAACCTTCGTCCCGGAGTTATTACACATAGAAACATCAAATAAATCGACCTTGGAAAAAGAGGTCATTGACCCCATTAACCACGTGTTCTCCCTAATGACTCTATGCCCATATTTGGTGTTCTGACAGTATTCTATGCCCATATATGGTGTGGGTACGGGACCTCCT
This sequence comes from Artemia sp. Qi Xiang Cuo, assembly GCF_049724085.1. NCBI lineage: Eukaryota > Metazoa > Arthropoda > Branchiopoda > Anostraca > Artemiidae > Artemia > Artemia sp. Qi Xiang Cuo. The sequence continues at coordinate 27,260,207 of NC_142798.1, read as the reverse complement.
GACCCCTCTCTACTTACATATACTGATATTTAGTAATCAAAATGTTAAAATTATTTTATTTATTATAGTTATAAAAGTAAAAACATTTATATTTTCTTCAGTAAAGTGCAAGTTTTGTTCTGGCCTTGGGAAGGCATAGGGGTTTTACGCCCAACTTATGTTGCCTAAGTAAAGAACGATGTTAGCACAATGTATTATTTTTTATTTTTTTCTTGGTTTTAGACCAGGGCACTTCGTATAGAACGAGTTGTCGTAGAAACTTCAAAAAGAGCTCATTCGAATGGAAATTGGAGTGACTAGTGCCCTTTTTGATAGTCGAAAGCGATTGGAGAGCAACTAGCCCTCCCCCAGGTCCATCATTCCCCCAAACACATCCAATCAAAAATTTTGAGATAGCCATTTTGTTCAGCGTAGTTTATTTACAGATAGAAAATATATTTTTGAGGAGGTCACTCCCCCACAACCCTCAGGGCAAGGGTTTTTAAGTTATGCCCTGGGGGCTAATAAAAACGATGTTGGCACAATGTATTATTTATTATTTTTTTCCTTTAGACCAGAGTACTTCGTATCGAAAAAGTTGTCGTAGAAACTTCGAAAGGGATCATTCAGTTGGAAATTGGAGTGGCTTGTGCCCTTTTTAATAGTCGAAAGTGATTGGAAGGCAACTAACACCCCTTCCATGCCCACCATTTCCCCAAACACATCCAATCAAAATTTTGAGATAGCCATTTTGTTCCACGCAGTTTAAAGTTCAGGAAATTATACCTTTGACCAGGACACCACCCCACAGTCTTCAGGGCAAGGGTTATAAGTTATGCCCCGGGGGCATATAAGTTTCTATTGAATTCTTTGTCGTAGAAACTTGAAAAAGGGCTCATCTGATTGTAAATTAAAAGGTCTAGTACCCTTTTCAATAGTCGAAAGTGATTTGAGGGCAACTAACCCCCCTCTCACGCCCACCTTTTCCCCAAACACATCCAATAAAATTTTTGAGATAGCCATTTTGTTCAACGCAATTGAATTCCAGATAGAAATTACATTTTTGAGGAGGACAGTTCCCCACAGCCCTTAGAGCAAGAGTTGTAATTTATGCCGTGAGGACATATAAGGTTTTTATAGAAAATCTTGTCGTAGAAACTTTAAAAAATGCCCATTTTATTGGATTTTCAAAGTACTAGTGCCCTTTTTAATAGTCAAAAGTGATTGGAGAGCAACATTACATAATTTGCACTTTACTGAAAAAAATAAAAATGAATGTACATTGTCAGTTTAACATACATATACTGATATTTAGTAATCAAAATGTTAATATTATTTGACTTATTAAAGTTATAAAAGTAAAAACATTTTAAGGTTTTCAGTAAAGTGCAAATTATGTTCTGGCCTTGGGAAGGCATGGGGGTTTTGAGCCCAACTTATGTTAATTTCTGCTCGTTTTGAGTTTGACTCCGTTATTTATTGTAATTTCTGTTCGTTTTGGGATTCATTTATTTATCGATGCTGATTTGTGGTAGTTTCACGCTTGGTAGATTATTTGATTTTATTTTGCTCATTTTTTGTTTAATGGAGTTCTTTACTTTTCTTTGAAAAACTTATTTCGTGGAAAATTTTTTTTAATTAATATGCAAAAATGTGGAATTTTGTAATTTTTGTTCTGCCAGAAGAAAGATCACGGATGCGTGATTAATTTTTTTCCAGGGGTGATCTTCTCGACCCAGTGGTCCTAAATTATCGCGATAGGGCTCATTAGAACGGAAATCAAAAGTTCTAGGGCCCTTTTTAAGTGACACAAAAATGGAGGGCAACCAGGCCCCCTCTCACGCTCATGTTTTTCCCAAAGTCACCAGATCAAAATTTTGAGATAGCCGTTTTGTTCAGCATAGTCGACAAATCTAATAACTATGTCTCTAGGTGTAAAATAACCCACCAGTCCCCGGGGGAATGGCTACAAGCTGTGAACTTTGCCCATTGTTTACATATAGTATTTGTTATTTGGAAGTAAACAGCCATTTTGGGGGGGGGCGGGGTGGTGCTTGGGGTGGATTTCTTAGGCGAAAATCTTGCTTTGGTAGGAAATTTTCTGATGAGTGAATATTCTAGGGCAAATGTTACACTGGGGGGTTTTGATAGAATTACTATGCGAAATTCTTTTTAATTGTCTTGCATTTGCTTTGCCAAATCTTTTATATGGAGATGTTCCGGGGGAATTATGCGGGGGCTTTTTCCGCGAGTTTTGTTTCCTGGGAAATAATTTCCACCGAAGGGGGCATTTATGGAGGGATCGAGAAACCGATTAGAGATTAAAGTCTTATTCAAATGAAAGAATGCTAAGGAGAATTTTTTTGGGTGAATCTTGCACAAGCAATTTTACAGAGAGAGGGGGGGGATTCTCAGCGAGGAAGGAACTGTCTGGGGGAAATTTGACGGGTGGGGGGGTGCACTTTACGTTGGATGGAATTTCCACGGAGGAGTTTTCCATGAGGGTAGTGGTATATCTCATAAAAGGTGAGCCGTATTTACCGGCATTATTTGAAAAACGGACAGAAAATGTACCATATGAGAAGGGTTGCCTCCTCTTCAGTATCTTATTCTTTACGCTAACGTTTGACTGTTTACTAAAATTTAAACACAGGGACTGTTTAATTAGAATAGAAAGCTTTTTTAAAAGTGCCAACAACTTTGGCGTTAAGAGCAAGGTATTGAGGAGGGGGCAACCCTTCACATCCGGAATAAATCAGCCCAAATTAATATGCAAATTGTGTTTTAATTTTTCATGCACGGTGAGCCAAAATCGAACCTGTATTAGTTGAAAAAGTTCAGAAATTAAATAAAAAACAAGTTGTTTTAACTGAAAATAAGGAGCGACATTAAAACTTAAAACGAACAGCAATTATTCCGCATATGAAAGGGGCTGTCCCCTCCTCAACGCCTCGCCTCGCAACGCAAAGTTTGACTCTTTTTCACCACTTTACTTTTTAAAACAATAAAAAACTTTAGCGTAAAGGGCGAGGCGTTAAGGAAGGGACAGCCTCTTTCATATAAGGAATAATTGCTGTTCGTTTTAAGTTTAAATGTCGCTCCTTACTTTCAGTAAAAAAAAAAAAAAAACTTGCTTTTATTATTTAATTTCATAAAGACGATACTTTTGTCAACACATGAAGAGCCGTGTATATTGCAATTGTATTTGTCTGGTTTATATGCAAAGTAACACAAGAGACGAAAATTAACGAACAAGAGAGTAGTGAAGAATTATGGTATACAAAGGAATATTTGGCAGGGATAGTCACTAGTGATAAATCAATAGGGGTGTCACCATGATTGGGTGATTTTCGGGGAACCAATTTTTTTTGGGGGGTGACACAGATTTTCAGGGAAATCCCTGAAAATTCGGGGATAGTGCAAGCCCTGCTTTATTTCTAATCAGGAAAATCGAAATATTTAACCACAAGAGAAAAAAAAGCTCTGACTTTGCGGTTGACGCACTAAAGAATTGCCGCAAAATTAATTCAAAGTCAGCCGAATTTCGCCGCGCGCGTGCGGGGGCGCGCGTGCGGTGTTGCGACACTTCAGTGGTGGTCAACCCGGCCTCTCGTTGGCGGTGTTCGGTCGATGCGCCGGCGTGGCACCGGGGTCCACCTATAGTCAATCGTTTTTTACCGCGTAGATTTTAGTTGTACAGTTTTCATGCTTCCCAGCCTCTCTACTTTCTAAATGGTATGAAAAAACACCATTTTTGGTGCCATATGACTTTATGATGGTGTTATCAAGACAAATTTACAAAAAAGCATTTAGATTCAATAAAGAGCTTTGAATAAGCCATTAAACTTCTCTCTATGGCGTTGCAATATGCTACAACTTCTGCTAACGGTTTATGTAACTTACCAAGGGGCTGGAAGGAGAAGCATACAAAAGAGAGTTTTTCCACTCCAGAACTCCAGCCTTTCCACTCCAGGCCTGACACCCTAAAGATCAATTTTTTGGTGTCATATGGTACTTTTAGGACGGCGTTATCAGGACAAGTTTATAAAAAGACTTAAGTATAAAACTTAGCTTTTGAATTAGCCTAGCCCTGTATTATGTTCTAGTTCCCACTAGTGACGAAGAAAAAATACGGTAACAAAAGGGGACACATTGGTGCTTAACATTCAAAAAAGTGATTTTCCATTTTTGTTCAAGGTGGAGGAATGGAATTGTCCTAGATAGGGGTTTTTAGTCATAATGATCCCATTGGTGCACTTTTATTTCGATCCAACGCCATTTTTTGTTGGTTTTAGGTTCTTTTTCAACATTTGTATTATTATTTTTCGTAATAAACCTTTAATAGAAACATCTATTGGAATAATAATTACCATTCCCGAATCAGCTTCACATGGCAAATTTTTTTTCACTAGATATTTTTTTTCTCAAGACGTATTTTCAATTATTGCTTTACTATGGGCCGTGGTTCGCTCTTTAGTGGGTTGCAGCTATTGCTGCAACTATGATTAGCTCATGAAATTTCATGAGTTTCTGTGCGTGCTCTTTTTACATTTTTTCCCAGTTCAAATCACAATATGCGCCATTCCATGGGCGTCCATAAGGGACAGCAAGGGGGGGGGGGCGCCAGCCACCCCCAGCTGAATGAAGGTGTCATATATATGTATTAATTTAATAAAAAACTTTTTCCACAGAATAAGTTTTCAAAGAAAAGAAGAGCTCTATTAAGTCAAAAATGGGCAGAAATAATGTCAAATAATCTTCCAAGCGTTAAACTACCACAAATCACTATCAACGATTAAATGAAACTCAAAACGAACATAAATTACAATAAATAGCCGAGTCAAACTCAAAACGAGCAAAAATTAACATTAATAGGGCTGACAACCCCCATGGCTTTACTAAAAAAAAAAAAAAAAAAAAAAAAAAATGTGGATTGTCAATTTGAAATACCTATAAACTCAAAACGAAGTACCGATTAGACCAGGTAAGCCCCCCCCCCCCTAAAATTCAGCCTATGGGCGCCCATGTGCCATTCCCCATATAAAATTATAGCAACTTCATACCACAATTGCTTTTGCCGGCCTCAAACTTTTTTTTTATATTTGCCGGCCAATCTGTGTGAACATGCCAATTCCCCTTATAATGGTTCCGATTAGTTCCACAGAAAAACTCGCAATAATTTATAGTGAGGACGAAAATTAACTTTTTGGCCAAACGTTCAGTTTGTTTTTCTAATTACTTTTCACGCTCAGTGCAAAATTGCAATCAGAAGGTTTCGTAACAGGTTTCCTATAAGGGCTGCGTAATGAATGTTTTCTTGTGTGTGTCTATTGCAGTAAGATTTTTTTTTTTCCGGTATGCATAGCTTTGTTTAGTAGTTTTTCAAGCATTTTAGAAAACCTCTCTAAATAATCAAGAAAGCTTTTCTACGGGTAAACTTCTCTTGGAGTCCTCCCTTGTTGAAACAAAGTCATTACAGAAAATAAACAGAATTTTTTATTTAAGTTTTTTTTCCTTCAAAAATGCTTTAAGATAAGTTAATTTTTTTATTTGAAAACAACTATCTACTATCTACAAATATCTACTACTATCATCAAACTACTTTTTTAAGCAATTCGTAGTTTCCAAATTTTGCAAAAAAAAACAAACACATTTATGAAATTATAGCACAAAAACCGCAAGATAGAAAATATGACTGAAATATACGATTTCACCCCAAGAAGCCTGATTAAAATCGCTTTATTTAGTTTTTATCCAAAAAGTGCCTTTATCAGTGCTGTTACGAACGTGTACAAATATTTGTATAATGAACTGAATTTCATTTTATAGATTGGAGAAGGATAAGCATCCAATGAATCCGGGCTTCTTTGTCGTCCAAGCTGTTCTATTGATTTCTCAGCTAGCAACTGGGGATAGAAAAGTACCAACAGCCCAGGGAAAGAGAACAAAGGCAATTTGTGGATATGATGTAAGCATAAATCCCTCATTTATGGAACTTTGTTACCATTTGAGGATTAATGACAGACGCAGCTTGATTTTATCATTTGATTCATGATTGCTTGGTGGCCCAGAATAGGCACGCATGCCAAAATTTATTTTTGGGGCCCAATAATAACTTTTTTTGGGAATGGGGGAGTAATAAAAAAGGTTACGGGATAATTTGAAGAAGAAGGTCCAGATATTTCAGAAAATTTAGAATTTCGGGACAGAGCCCCGCCGTGCATACATTTCTGGCCCAGAAGTTTGGCGTGGGAGATATGAGCTATTTTCTATCAAATTATGTTGCTCGTTTTGTTCGTATATTTTCAGTAGGAAATAAAAGAAATATTATTCGACACATTAGAAACTGTAAAACAAGTTTAAAAGCAAACATAAAAAGTGGAAATTATTAATGCTCATTCATTGATATTTTGTCATGGATGTTTTTGATATGACTCTAGTTACTTCAAGCAAGAAAATGAAAATAAAATAAAGAAAGAAACAAAATGATAAAATTGTCTTTAATATGAATAAAAGAAATGAGAAATGGCAATATTGAGTGTAGTTAGTAAAAATATATATGTAATGATACAGAAATGGTTACTTTAAATCGACTGCTAATACATTTTGTTCATGTTTTGAGTATGCTTCGTATTATCTCCAATAAGAAATAAGGGCTAAAACCTCAAAGTGCAATTATTTAATAGTATTTTCTCATTGTAATTATAAATGAAGGTTACTTTAAAATAAAACGTCGGAGAAATAAGGTAAAACGTTTTCTTCGGGAACTTCTAGAAAAAAACACGGGAAAATGCATTGCGTACATAGAAATTATTTGCTTGTCGCAGAAACATACCTGTTTGCATAGTACTATTTTGACCCTAGGGAAAGCTTACTATAATATCGTTCGCTAAATCAGTTTTGTCATTGTGCCATTATCGCAAAATAGTAAAATAAAACTTATTCAAAAGAGAAATTAGAGATTATTAACCCCATTATATCACCTGAATATATCCTGCCTGACCAGGTTTTGCAAAAAATCAATTTGTAAAAAAAAGGTGAAAAATGAGTCTTAATTTAAAAAATAATTTTTGAAAAGGAGGCTTTAAAGAAAACAAGCGTACTTATTTGTGCGCAGATCTAATCTTTAGCGGAGGGGCTGGTGTCATTTAATCAGTGTTTGAAAGGGTAAAAGATTGTTCTTAGTTTAAGTATTTTGATCCCTCAGTAAGTGATTCTTTCTGGATTTTTCAAACTTCAACTAAATTATAATACTAAAAAGAAATTAAAAGAACATGTAAAAAAGAAACAAAAATTGAGCTTCTTACTTATTCATTTTTTGTACCATATTGCCTCATAATACCACTAGAAATTCTCTTATGATAATTGATATTCGTGGTTTCGTCGTTTTCCACGTTGGAAGTCCAGTGTAAATCACGTTTTACAACATGTTCTTTTCTTGACTAATCTCCAAGATAATCTAAAAATATCTAAGAACATTAATGCAGCTCAATTAACAGATTCAAAGGACATAAAAATTAATTAGAAATTGGGTCTCTTTTTTACTCTTTTTTGTGCCATGTTGCATGTAAAAAAAAAAAAAAATTGAGCCTCTTTTTTATTCATTTTTTGTACCATATTGCATCATAATACTACTAAAAATTTCCTTGTGATAATTCAAAAGTCCGTGTGAATCACGCTATAGAACATGTTCTTTCTATCGTAAGATATTGCGGAACCCTGACTAATCTCTAAGACGAAATGCAAATTCCTACAATTTCGTTTTTTATCACTATTGGGAAAAGATGATTAACAAAATGATAGTTTGGTCTTAAAGGAATTACTCTGATTCACTTTTTGATAAAAAAAAACCTTTTATAATGAATGAAGAATGATCTAGTAAGAATTGTTCTGAAACATTACATTATCAGCAAAAATCAAATTAATAGTCTGTAATATTCTATTATGATCTCAAGCTTATAGTACATTAAGGGACAAATTAATACTTGATTAATCAAAGCGCCTGAAAACCATTATTCTCATCTGCCTAAAATGTTCCTAGTTTGATAGCATTCAACGGCTTCAATTGTATGGGGGGGGGGGGGCAGGGGGCACGTTCTTCAAAAGCTGTTCTTAAATAAAGGAGTTAACGGAATCTGTGAACGAGTTGTTTCGCTTGAGAGGATTCTAATATAATTTTATCAAATTCTATTTTTGTGACCATTTTACAATGACACCTCAGAAACAGGTTTCAAAGTTGTTGTCAGTATGGCGAAAAATCAATAGACGATGACATTTTGAATTGCTGTTAATTTTTGTCAGGAAATTTATCACAGAATTTTGTGTTGAATCATAAAAAGTGTCAGGTAAGCACAATGTTCGTGCAATGGCGAATTGCGAAACCTTTCCGTTTTCTTTCTTTTTCTTAATATAAGGATTACGTGCTTTTTCGCACGCAGAAAAGATTCAAAGTCCTGTTTCCTGTTATTTCCTATTTACTAGCGGCGTGTTATCGTTATTTATTCTCCCTTGAATATTGAGACTGACCAAATCGACGATTAAAAAGATTCTTTTATTCCATGCCATTATTCCCAAAACGGAAGGGCACTTTCTCAAAGACAATTGAGAAAGATTTAGTGGATCTTCATTCAATCAAATAAATAAAAATGAAGCTGTCCTATACGAAGTAGAGAGCAATGTTCAAACTTAATGGTTAAGGGTAAAGAGCAGATCTCTAAAAGTGTCCTTGCATTTTTGAAGTTCTAGATTGCACGCTTTACTGAAAACACGGCACATTGTGTTCGGATCTAAAAATTACTAAATTTTTTTTCAAAAAGGAAAGTTGCTTGGTAGTTCAACAGTTCTAAAAGACATGTGAAATAAATAAAAGTAGCTTATTTATATGCTCTTTCCAAATATCCCAGTCGCTTTTCCAGCAATGTACTTCCCTCCCTCTGATGGTCCCCAATAGGCTACAGTCCTAGCATATATAAAAAACTGAATGAAAGCACTGAAAAAATGGGTTCTTGTTAAATATCCCGACCAGACTCAAGAAGTGAAGTTAAATTAATCATAAAGTGAAGTGAAGTTAATCATAATCAAATATATTAAAATATGATGAAAATATAATACTTTAATAACAAAATTATAGAAACAACAACAGAGAATTATGGAAAGCAGACTGCCCAGAACGCTTCATATTAACCTAACCTAACCAAAATACCAACTCTAGATATTAAATACTTAATTAAAATATGACTGCATAGTAGTTTATCTTACTGACCCTAAGCAAACTATCTCCGAATACAAACAGAGAAACCAGCTTTAAACAGATCAAACGTTTCCTTCCATCGTTACCCGTATTTTTAAATCATTTCAAATAATATTTTTTTTATGAAATATAGTATCATGGTTGCAGCGGTAGCTGCAGCCTAGTAAAGCGCGAACCACAGCCCACAGTAACCAAAAGTTAAAAAACATGTTTAGAGAAAAACTACCTGATGAAAAAAAAATTGCCATCTGACATTGATTCACGAATGGTAACTATTATTATGGGTCGTCTTAAAAGTAAAAGTTTATGGCGAAAAGAAATCTATGGTGGTTTCAAAAAAGAGCCTGAAACCCCTTGAAAATGGCATCAGATCAAAATGAAAATCGTACCATTGGAATCAGTTTGGTCGAAAACTGTGGTAATTCTAGAGCTAATACATGCACAATAGCCCCAACTTCACGGAAGGGGCGCTTTTATTAGATCAAGACCAATCGGTAAAGAGCGAACCCGCAGCCCATAGTATCCAAAAGTTAAAAACGCGTTGAGAGAAAAACTACCTGGTGAAAAAAATTGCCACCTGACATTAATTCACGAATGGTAACAATTATTTCGGGTCGTCTTAAAAGTAAAAGTTTATTGCGAAAAGAAAACTATGGTGATTGCAAAAAAGAGCCTGAAAATCCTTGAAAATGGCGTCAAATCAAAATGAAAATTGTACCATTGGAATCAGCATGGTCGAAAACTGTGTGAATTTTAGAACTAATACATGCACAAAAGCCCCAACTTCACAGAAGGGGTGCTTTTGTTAGATCAAGACCAATCGGGCTTCGGCTCGTCTCTTGGTGACTCTGAATCACAGTTTATATAATATACCAGTAAGTTTACCGCAGATGATTTCTGGCTCTTCATTCTCGGTGCGAACAAAAAGCTCCTCCCACTTATTTCTGCACTTATTGTCCACTTATTGGTTCAGCCGGCCAAGTGGTTTTGTCAGTACTTCTTCCGTAGGTGATTATTCTTTGTCTACCCGTGAAAAGATCTAATGCCGCTTATGTTTATATCTGCAAAAACGTTCTCTGGAGCACTCGCACCTCGGTCCGGGTTTTTATAATGGGTGAGATAGGGAAAGATCATACTGGATAATTATATAAACTGTGCTCTGAATAGCTATAGCCGATCAAACGGTCTCGCACCGGCGACGTGTTTTTCAAATGTCTGCCTTATTAATTTTCGATGGTAGGCTATGCGCCTACCATGGTTGCAACGAGTAACTGGGAATCGGAGTTCGATTCCGGATAGGGAGCCGGAGAAACGGCTACCACATCCAAGGAAGGCAGCAGGCGCGCAAATTACCCCCTCCCAGTACGGGGAGGTAGTGAGGAAAAATAACGATGCAGTACTCATCCGAAGCCCTGTGATTGGACTAAGTACACCTTAAATCCTTTAACGAGGATCTAAGCACCTTTAATAAAGGGAAATTACAGTCCCCCTCTTTGAACCACAAGGGAAATCACTTTTTTGGATGGGTAGCACTGATCTTTTTTTTTTTTTTTTTTTTTTTTTTTTTTTTTTTTTTTTTTTTAGCAGGACTAGGGGGTGACCAGAACATCATAGACAAATGTGTAATAGCTCATTAGAACGGAAATTAAATTTTCTAGTGCCCTTTTTAAGTGATCAAAAGGATTGGAGGGCAGCTAGCCCCCCTCCCGCAAGGCCTCCTCCTCCCCTAAAGTCATCCAATCAAAATTTTGAGATTGCCTTTTAGTTCAAAATAGTTAAAAGGTCAGGTATCTATGGTTTTGCTGATATGACCCTCGATAGTCCCTGGGGAAAGGGCTGTACGCTGTATCGGTATCGGACGTACCGATATCACGCGTATCGGTATGGCCGTTTTGTTATTGTGCGTATTTGTATTGGGCTGGTATTTGGATCGGGTATATCAGTACCGGTTTTTTTTTCCGATCATGGTTTTCCAATATTTCCAACGTTTTCCATGGTGTCCTAATATTTGAAAACAAATTTGTCCAAGACCCCCTAAGAAATGGCATCAGATCAAATTAAAAGTGCACCATTGGAATTAGTATGGTCGGAAACCATGTATAAGAGGATCCAGGGGGATCCGGGATCCCCCCCCCAAGATTTTTTTGGTGCCCTCAATCCATTTTTTTTAATAAACTTGTCAATTTTTTCAGTTATTGGTGCTTTAGATCCCAAGATTTTGCTCTAGATCCATCTTTGTACAGAATAATTACCGTCCTTCGTCTTGAACAATTAAAATCACTTTGGCTTTCATAGATTAGCGGTTTGTTTACCCTTAACCAAAGGCGCTAGTCTCTTGAGACAAAGAAAAAAAACTGATATGGAATTTTGGATACAGTTTATGCCTAGCTTATATATCATAAACATAAGGACGCGATCTAACAAAATTATAGAAAACCAGAAAAAATTTGAAGGGTACGCGAATTTCAGTTAATGAATCCCTGACTAAGAATAGAATCAATCTTCTTTCCAATGCTAAGAGTAAGCTTGGCTTGGACAGTAGACGACATATAAATGATAAATATAACATATGTATCAAAACTGATCATACCAGTCCCCGTAAGATAGCGACTAAAGTTGATATTGATTGTGCTGGAGCATCTGTTTCTGCCAGTTTCAACGCTAATTATGCTTAGTTTAGTTCTCAGCGCTTTATTTTTCTGTCTTCTTGTTGTTTGCTTGCCATTTTTTGTCCGTATTTTATTTTGTTTACACAGCTACGCTGTATAATTGGTATATTTCTGGCTGTTTTTCTGCCCACTACTTTAATCGGTCAGTTTTGGCCCTATCTTTTGAATGCTTTCTGTGTGTTCTTTGTATGCTCTTTCCATGTTTGCTATATGGTCCTTATATGTTCCTTATATGCTTAATCTTGCCTTTACTTCATTGTCTCTTTCTTTTCAGTGTTTTCCCCAAGATTTTACTATTTTCCCTTCTTCCTGCCTCCCAACAAGTTTTCTTTTTCTATCTTCTGTTTGAATTCTTTTTCTGTATACGATGGATCAACTATAGGCTACTAAATTCTCTCTCTTTCTTTTTATCTTTTCAGTGTCTATGTTTTTCTTCCAAACTTCTTGGCTTGATAGCTATGTGCTACCTCAGTGTTTTTTACATTGTTAATAATTTTTTGTTTTTCTTTCATACCATGATCCTACTCTTTGATCTTTGCACAAATAATTTTTCTATTAATTATCTGTTCATTCTTCCTTTTTCTGCACATTTCTCTTTAACTATATCCATATTTTTATTACATCCACTTCTTATAAATGACAGCTGTTGATGATCACACTAGTTTTGATAACTCTATTCCTATTCAATTCAAATTGCTTGAGAAGATTCCCTTAAATGTTTTAAATTTAATTGATGACTCATCTGGAACCCCACCAGTAGTAACCTAGGTGCTGATTTCAAGCGTACATTCATGCCTAACCTAGGTGCTGATTTCAAGCGTACATTCACGTCTAATCTAGATGTTGATTTCAAGCGTACATTCACGCCTAACCTAGATGTTGATTTGAACGATACATTCAACTATACATTCACGCCTACAAGAATATGGTCAAAAGTGTAATAGATTGAAAACCTACATGAAAATATACACATGAATTGCGCAAGGAAAAGCCATGCCTGAGACACTACACTCACATTTTTGAATCGAAACTATGCTTTTCTGACTGAAGATACACATTTGAATCAGAAAATGTGAAAATGTACACAATTGAAACAGAGAAGTGTGTTTTGACGATATTTTCTATAATTTCGGCTGAAAAATAGGGGTTCACGCTTAAAAAGTTCTATTAAGAGCTATTTTTATGGAAATGGTTCATTTTTGAACCAAAACTACGCTTTTCTGACTGAAAATATACATTATAATCAGAGAATTGTGTTTTGATAGTATTTTCTATAGTCTCACTGGAGAAAATTGGAGTTCATACTTAAACAGTTCTATTAAGAGCTATTGCTATGGAAATGGCTCATTTTTGAATCGAGACTACGCTTTTCTGACTGAAGATACACATTTGAATCAGAAAAAGTGAAAATGTACACAACTGAAACAGAGAAGTGTGTTTTGACCGTATTTTCTATAATTTCCTCTGAAAAATAGGAGTTCACACTTAAAAAGTTCTATTAAGAGCTATTTTTATGGCAATGGTTCATTTTTGAACCAAAAATACGCTTTTCTGACTGAAGATATACATTATAGTCAGAGAAATGTGTTTTGATAGTATTTTCTATAGTCTCATTGGAAAAAATTGGAGTTCATGCTTAAACAGTTATATTAAGAGCTATTGCTATGGAAATGGTTCATTTTTGAACCAAAACTACGCTTTTCTGACTGAAGATATATATTATAATCAGAGAAATGTGTTTTGATAGTATTTTCTATATTTTAAATGGGAAAAATTGGAGTTCATACTTAAAAAGTTCTATTAAAAGCTATTTTTATGGAAATGGTTTATTTTTGAACAAAAACTACGCTTTTCTGACTGAAGATATACATTATAATCAGAGAATTGTGTATTGATAGTATTTTCTATAGTCTCGCTGGAAAAAATTTGGAGTTCATACTTAAACAGTTCTATTAAGAGCTATTGCAATGGAAATGGCTCATTTTTGAATCGAAACTACGCTTTTCTGACTGAAGATACACATTTGAATCAGAAAAAGTGAAAATGTACACAGCTGAAACAGAGAAGTGCTTAAAAAGTTCTATTAAGAGCTATGAATTGCTTTCGAAAAACCAAATGAATTACTTGAAAATAAAAAATGATTTCTGTCATGAAATACAAGACTTGGAATATTTCAGTAGTGACTTGTTATGCTTTACCTTGCCACAGTTAAATTTTCGTGATTTTTTGAAGTTCATTTTGTATTTCTGTCGTCAAATGCAAGGGTTGGAATTTTTCTGTTGTTTTTTGTTGTGCCGTATCTTGTCACACTTACGTTTTGTTGATTTTCAGAGTTTATTTTGAATTTCATTCATTGAAATGATAGAGTTGGAATATTTCAGTAGTGTTTTGTTGTGCTTTACCTTGTCACAGTTACATTCTGTTGATTTTCATAGTTCATTTTGAATTTAGCTTTATTTCATTTTTTAAGGTTAATTTAGACGAGATTACGTGCGCGCACGTAACCTCGTCTAAGCTATTGTGTTTTTCTGAACATGTGTGTTTTTTTATGAACTTTCTGGGGGAGGAGGGGGTAACTATTTAGTTTAAAGAATAGTTTACGAGTAGAAAAATGTGGAAAGTCACTAGCTCAGAATTAGTGTTTTAGTCCACCAGCCTGAATGGTGAAAATACACTAGCTCAGAATTGGGAGACTAAAACAACATACCTGAATGGTGGAAATTCACTAACTCAGAATTGGGGGCTTAGTCAACCAGTCTGAATGGTAGAAATTCTCTAGCTCAGAATTGGGGTCCCAATCCAACAGCCTGAATGGTGGAAATTCACTAGCTCAGAATTGGAGTCTTAGTCCACCAGCCTGAATGGTTGAAATCCACTAGCTCAGAATTGGGGTCCCAGTCCACCAGCCTGAATGCTGGAAATTCACTAGCTCAGAATTGGGGTCTTAGTCCACCAGCTTGACTGGTTGAAATCCACAATCTAATAACTGGGACACTTAGACAACCAGCCTGAATTGTTGAAATCCCTTAGCTCTGAATTGGTGTCCCAGTCCACCATCCTGAATTGTGGAAATACACCAGCTCAGAATGGAGAGACGAGTCAACAGCAGTACAGGTGGACATAAACTAGCTCAGAGGTGGGGTCCTAGTCCACCCTCCTGACTGGTGGACAGTCACTAGCAGAAACGTGGGGTATTAGTTCACCAGCCTGAATGGTTAAAATACAATAGCTTAGTATAGGGACTCTCAGTCCCCGAACCTAAATGGTGGAAATTCACTAGTTCTGAATTGGGGTCTTAGTTCACCAGCCTGAATGGTGGAAATTCACTAGCTCAGAATTGGGGTCCCAGTCGACCAGCCTGAATGGTGGAAATTCACTAGCTCAGAATTGGGGTCTTAGTCAGTGTTCAGATTGGAGCGTTGGGGTCCGACTTTCTGGGCTTTATTTGTCAAGGCCTGAATGCTAAGCGATGGACATGAGCTCGATTGGGACCCCAATGTGAAAATGGAAAAAAAAAAACAAAAATATATTGACGGTATGTGTGTAGAGCATGGCATGGTTACTGCTAGGGCAACAGTCTAACCGTTGACGGTTTTAGGTATCCGTGAATAAGTTTCAAGGCGAGAGTGAAAGTTGAGACAAATTTTTGGAGGTGCCCACCTCACCTGCCCAGAGTCTAAGGCAAGTAACCCTAAATTTGAAAAAGTGGAAATCGGATCATATTTTTTATACTGAGCTGAGACAATGAATAGATACTATTGGGAAGTGATTGGAGACGCTGGGCATCCGTGAAAAAGTGCTAAATTGAGAGAGGAATTTGAGACAATATTTGGGGGCGCCCACCCACCCAGAGTCTCCGGCAAGTGACCCAAAAATTTAAAAAACAGACAGAGATGACAGACACAAAGAGACTAATCACACACAGAGAGGACAAACACATAGAAACGACACATAGAGATGACACATGTACACAGACGATACACACACCACACAGAGTCAACACACACAGAGAGACGAGACACACACACAGAAACGACACACACACATAGAGACGACACACACAAAGAGACGTCACACACACACAGATACGAAACACACTTAGAGACGACACACACATAAAGACAACACACAGACAGAGACAACATCCGCACAGAGACGACACACACACACAGAGACGACACACACACAGAGACGACACACTCAAAGAGACGACTAACACATAGAGACGACATACACACACACAGACGACACACACACACAGACGACACACATAGAGAGACTAGACGCACAGAGAGACTACAAACACACAGAGCCAACACACACACACAGATGCTACACACACAAAGTGACGACAAACACACAGAGAGTAAAACCAGCCATACACGACACACACACTCACAAAGAGACGACACACACATGGAGACCACGACAGACATAGAGAGGAAAGATACACAGATACGAAACATCCCACAGAGACGACACATGCACAGAGACGAAACACACACACACAGAGTCAAGACACACACAGAGAGGACAAACACACACAGACGACAGACACACACACACGACTCACACAAAGAGACGACAAACACACAGAAACGACACATAGAGACGACACATGCACAGAGACGATACACACACACAGAGTCAACACACACAGAGAGACGATACACACACACAGAAATGACAAACACACATAGATACGACACACACAAAGAGACGTCACACACACACAGAGACGAAACACACATAGAGACGACACACACACACAGAGACAACATCCACACAGAGACGACACACACACACAGAGACGACACAGTCGAAGTGACGACTTACACATAGAGACGACACACACACAGAGACGACAAACACACAGAAAAGACACACACACACATAGAGACGACACACACACAGAGAAAACACAGACACAGAGACGACACACACACAGAGACGACAAACACACAGAAACGACACACACACACACACACAAAGAGACGACACACACACATAGAGACAACAAAGACACAGAGACGACACACACACACAGAGACGACAACACACAGAGAGACGACACTCACACAGAGACGACAAACACACAGAGACAACACACACACAGATACGAAACACCCACAGAGACGACACATGCACAGAGACGACACACACACACAGAGACCACTCACACACTGAGAGGACAAACACACAGAGATGACAGACACAAAGAGATGAATCACACACAGAGAGGACAAACACACAGAAACGACACATAGAGACGACACATGCACAGAGACGATACACACACACACACACACAGAGAGTAACAACACACAGAGAGACGAGACACACACATAAATGACAAACACACATAGAGACGACACATACACAGAGACGTTACACACACACAGATACGAAACACAAATAGACACGATAGACGCATAGAGACAACAAACACACACACACACAGACGCAACATTCACACAGAGACGACACACACACACAGAGACGACACACACACACACACAGAGACGACACACTCAAAGTAACGACTTACACATAGAGACGACACACACACAGAGAGACGACAAACACACAGAGACGACACACATAGAGAGACGATACGCATACAGAGATGACAAACACACAGAGACAACACACACACAGATACGAAACACACAAAGCGACGACACACGCACAGAGAGGACAAACACACAGAAACAACACACACACACACACAGACGACACACACAAAGAGACGTCAAACACACACACAGATACGAAACACACATAGAGACGACACACACATAGAGACAACATAGAGTCTCTGTGTGTGTACACAGAGACGATGACACACACACACACACAGAGACAACACACACACAAAGAGACGACACACACCACACAGATACGAAACACACAAAGAGACGACAAACTCAAAGATACGACACACACACACACAGAGTCAAGACCAAAAACAGATACGAAACATCCACAGAGATGACACACACATAGAGACGACGCACGCACAGACACGACACACGAACAGAGTAAGAGTGAGAGAGATATCAAAAATGTGGGGTGGATCTAGTTTCAATTCTAGTGCGGCCCCACGAGAATTTAACCTGTATCAACCCAACTTTTTGGATTTGTGTGTCGTCTGTGTGTGTGTGTCGTCTCTATTTGTGTTTCGTTTATGTGTGTGGGTGTCGTTTCTTTGTGTTTGTCGTCTCTATGTGTGTTTGTCATTTCTGTGTGTGTCTCGTCTCTCTGTGTGTGTTGACTCTCTGTGTGTGTATGTATCGTCTCTGTGCATGTGTCATCTCTGTGTGTTTGTCCTCTCTGTGTGTGAGTGGACTCTGTGTGTGTGTGTCGTCTCTGTGCATGTGTCGTCTCTGTGGGTGTTTCGTATCTGTGTGTGTGTTGTCTCTGTGTGTGTGTCGTCTCTGTGTGCGTGTCGTCTCTCTATGTGTTGTCGTCTCTGTGTGTCTGTGTCGTCTCTGTGTGTGTGTTGTCTCTATGTTGTCTCTGTGTCGTCTCTCTCTGTGTGTGTGTGTCGTGTCTGTGTGTTTTTAGTCTCTGTGTCTGTGTGTCGTCTCTGTGTCTGTGTTGTCTCTATGTGTGTGTCGTCTCTGTGTGTGTGTGTGTGTGTGTCGTTTATGTGAGATTTTCGTCTCTGTGTGTGTGTCGTCTCTATGTGTAAGTCGTCACTTCGACTGTGTCGTCTCTGTGTGTGTGTGTCGTCTCTGTGTGGATGACGTCTCTGTGTGTGTGTGTCGTCTCTATGTGTGTTGTCTCTGTGTGTGTGTGACGTCTCTGTGTGTGTGTCGTCTTTCTGTGTGTTTGTCATGTGTGTGTGTGTTTCTCGTCTGTGTGTGTGTGTTGACTCTGTGTGTGTGTATCGTCTCTGTGAATGTGTCGTCTGTATGTATAGCTTCTGTGCGTGTGTCCTCTCTGTGTGTGATTAGTCTCTTTGTGTCTGTCGTCTCTATATGTGTTTGTCTTCTCTGTGTGTGAGTGGACTCTGTGTGTGTGTGTGTCATCTGTGTGCAAGTGTCGTCTCTGCGTGATGTTTCATATCTGTGTGTCAGTCTTCTGTATGTCTTCGTTGGTCTCTATGTATGTGTAGTCTGTGTGTGTGTGTGTTGTGTCTGTGTTTGTCCTCTCTGTGCATGTGTCGTCTCTTTGTTTGTTTAGTATCTGTGTGTGTGTGTTGTCTCTGTGTATTTGTCGTCTCTGTGTGCGTGTCGTCTCTCTATGTGTGTCGTCTCTGTGTGTTTGTCGTCTATGTGTGTATGTCGTCTCTATGTGTAAGTCGTCACTTTGAGTGTGTCGTCTCTGTGTGTGTGTAGTCTGTGTGTTTGTGTGTTGTCTCTGTGCGGGTGTCGTCTCTGTGTGTGTGTTGTCTCTATGTGTGTGTCGTCTCTATGTGAGTGTCGTCTCTGTGTGTGTGTGACGTCTCTTTGTGTGTGTCGTCTCTATGTGTGTTTGTCATTTCTGTGTGTGTGTCTCGTCTCTCTGTGTGTGTTGACTCTGTGTTTGTGTGTATCGTCTCTGTGCATGTGTCGTCTCTATGTGTCGTTTCTATGTGTTTGTCCTCTCTGTGTGTGATTCGTCTCTTTGTGTCTGTCATCTCTGTGTGTTTTTTAAATTTTGGGTCACTTGCCGGAGACTCTGGGCAGTTGGGCGCCCCCAAATATTGTCCCAAATTCATCTCTCAATTTAGCACTTGTTCACGGATGCCCAGCGTCTCCAATCACTTTCCCAATAGTATCTATTCATTGTCTCAGCTCAGTTTAGAAAATATGATCCAATTTCCACTTTTTCAAATTTAGGGTTACTTGCCTGAGACTCTGGGCAGGTGAGGTGGGCACCTCCAAAAATTTGTCTCAACTTCCGCTCTCACCTTAAAACTTATTCACGGATACCTAAAACCGTCAACGGTTAGACTGTTGCCCTAGCAGTAACCATGCCATGCTCTACACACATACCGACAACATATTTTTGTTTTTTTTTTTCCATTTTCACAATGGGGTCCCAATCGAGCTCATGTCCATCGCTTAGCATTCAGGCCTTGACAAATAAAGCCCAGATAGTCGGACTCCAACGCTCCAATCTGAACACTGACTAAGACCACAATTCTGAGCTAGTGAATTTCAACCATTCAGGCTGGTGGACTGAAACTCCCAATAGTGAGCTAATGAATTTTCACCATACTGGCTGGGAGACTAATACCCCACCACTGAGATAGTGAATTTCAACAATTCAGGATTGTGGACGTTGACCCCAATTCTGAGCGAGTGAATTTAAACCATTTATGATGGTTGACAAAGAGATCCAATACTGAGCTAGTGGATTTTCACCATTCAGGCTGGTGGACTAAGACCCCAATTCTGAGCTAGTGAATTTCCAGCATTAAGGCTGGTGGACTGGGACCCCAATTCTGAGCTAGTGGAGTTCAACCATTCAGGCTGGTGGACTAAGACTCCAATTCTGAGCTAGTGAATTTCCACCATTCAGGCTGGTGGATTGGGACCCCAATTCTGAGCTAGTGAATTTCCACCATTCAGGCTGGTGGAATTAGACCCCTATTCAGAGCTAGTGTATTTACACCATTGAAGGATGTTGATTTAGACTCCCAATACTGAGATCGTCGACTTCAACCATTCAGGCTGGTGGACTAAAACCCCAATACTGAGCTAGTGAATTTCCACTATTTTTCTACTCGTAAACTAATTTTTAAACTAAATAGTTACCCCCTCCTCCCTCATAAAGTTCATAAAAAAACACACATGTTCAGAAAAACACAATAGCTTAGACGAGGTTACGTGCGCGCACGTAATCTCGTCTAAATTAACCTTAAAAAATGAAATAAAGCTAAATTCAAAATGAACTATTAAAATCAACAGACTGTAACTGTGACAAGGTAAAGCACAACAAAACACTACTGAAATATTCCAACTCCTGCATTTCAATGAAAGAAATACAAAATGAACTATGAAAATTAACAGAATGTAACTGTGACAAGGGACAGCACAACAAAACACAACTGAAATATTCCAACTCTTGCATTTCACGACAGAAATTCAAAATGAACTTCGAAAATCAAGAGAATGTAACTGTGACAAGGTAAAGCACAACTAGTCACTACTGAAATATTCCAACTCTTACATTTCACGACAGAAATCATTTCTTGTTAAAACTTTATTTTCGACTAATTCATTTGGGTTTTCGAAAGCAATTCATAGCTCTTAATAGAACTTTTTAAGTGTGAACTCCTATTTTTTCAGTCGAAATTATAGAAAATTTGATCAAAAACCCATTTCTTGGATCTTCAGTCAGAAAAGCGTGGTTTTGGATCAAAATGAGTCATTTTCATAAAAATAGCTCTTATTAAAACTTTTTAAGTGTGAAATCCATTTTATGCAGCAAAATTACAGAAAATACGATCAAGATACATTTGCCTGATTCAATTGTGTATTTTTAGTCAGAAAAGCATAGTTTTGGTTCCAAAATGAGTCATTTTCCACAAAAAATAACTCTTAATGGATCTTCTTACGTGTAAACTCCAATTTTTTCCAAAAAAAATTATAAGAAAATATGATCAAAACACATTTCTCTGATTATAATGTATATCTTCAGTCAGAAAAGCGTAGTTTTGGTTCAAAAATGAACCATTTTCATAAAAATAGCTCTTAATAGAACTTTTTAAGTGTGAACTCCTATTTTTCAGACGAAATTATAGAAAATACAGTCAAAACACACTTCTCTGTTTCAGTTGTGTACATTTTCACATTTTCTTATTCAAAGGTGTATCTTCAGTCAGAAAAGCATAGTTTCGATTCAAAAATGAGCCATTTCCATAGCAATAGCTCTTAATAGAATTGTTTAAGTATCAACTCTAATTTTTTCCAACGAGACTATAGAAAACACTATCAAAACACATTTCTCTGATTATAATGTATATCTTCAATCAGAAAAGCGTAGTTTTGGTTCAAAAATGAACCATTTCCATAAAAATAGCTCTTCATAGAACTTTCTAAGTGTGAACTCCTATTTTTCAGACGAAAATATAGAAAATACTATCAAAGCACATTTCTCTGATTATATTGGTTCAAAAATAAACCATTTCCATAAAAATAGCTCTTAATAGAACTTTTTAAGTGTGAACTCCTATTTTTCAGTCGAAAATATAGAAAATACTATCAAAACACATTTCTCTGATTATAATGTATATCTTCAGTCAGGAAAGCGTAGTTTTGGTTCAAAAATGAACCATTTCCATAGCAATAGCTCTTAATAGAACTGTTTAAGTATGAACTCCAATTTTTTCCAATGAGACTATAAAAAATACTATCAAAACACATTTCTCTGATTATGATGTATATCTTCAGTCAGAAAAGCATAGTTTTGGTTCAAAAATGAACCATTTCCATAAAAATAGCTCTTAATAGAAATTTTTAAGGGTGAACTCCTATTTTTCAGACGAAATTATAGAAAATACGGTCAAAACACACTTCTCTGTTTCAGCTGTGTACATTTTCACTTTTTCTGATTCAAATGTGTATCTTCAGTCAGAAAAGCGTAATTTCGATTCAAAAATGAGCCATTTCCATAGCAACAGCTCTTAATAGAACTGTTTAAGTATGAACTCCAAATTTTCTCCAGTGAGACTATAGAAAATACTATCAATACACAATTCTCTGATTATAATGTATATCTTCAGTCAGAAAAGCGTAGTTTTTGTTCAAAAATGAACCATTTCCATAAAAATAGCTCTTAATAGAACTTTTTAAGTATGAACTCCAATTTTTCCCATCGAAAATATAGAAAATACTATCAAAACACATTTCTCTGATTATCATGTATATCTTCAGTCAGGAAAGCGTAGTTTTGGTTCAAAAATGAAACATTTCCATAGCAATAGATCTTAATAGAACTGTTTAAGTATGAACTCTAATTTTTTCCAATGACACTATAGAAAATACTATCAAAGCACATTTCTCTGATTATAATGTATATCTTCAGTCAGAAAAGCGTAGTTTTGGTTCAAAAATGAACCATTTCCATAAAAATAGCTCTTAATAGAATTTTTTAAGTTTGAACTCCTATTTTTCAGAGGAAATCATAGAAAACACGGTCAAAACACACTTCTCTGTTTCAGTTGTGTACATTTTCACTTTTTCTGATTCAAATGTGTATCTTCAGTCAGAAAAGCGTAGTCTCGATTCAAAAATGAGCCATTTCCATAGCAATAGCACTTAATAGAACTGTTTAAGTATGAACTCCAATTTTTTCCAGCGAGACTATAGAAAATACTATCAATACACAATTCTCTGATTATAATGTATATCTTCAGTCAGAAAAGCGTAGTTTTGGTTCAAAAATTAACCATTTCCATAAAAATAGCTCTTAATAGAACTTTTTAAGCGTGAACTCCTATTTTTCAGACGAAATTATAGAAAATATCATCAAAACCCACTTCTCTGTTTCAATTGTGTACATTTTCACATTTTCTGATTCAAATGTGTATCTTCAGTCAGAAAAGCATAGTTTCGATTCAAAAATGAGCCATTTCCATAGCAATAGCTCTTAAAAGAACTGTTTAAGTATGAACTCCAATTTTTTCCAACGAGACTATGCAACTCAACCACATTTAACTAAACCCCGTGTAACTGAATCCAAGTGTAACTGAACCCCCGTGCAACTGAACCCTCGTGCAACTCAACTCCCGTGAGTTGAAAAAACAAAAACCAAAACCTTGCCAAGTTCAAAAAACCTCGACTTTAGTTTCATAACATGCATTATAGTGTGCCAACTTTTAAAATATTCATGCGTGAGTGTAGTGTCTCAGGCCTGGCTTTTCCTTGCGCAATTCATGTGTATTTTTTCATGTAGGTTTTCAATCTATTACACTTTTGACCATATTCTTGTAGGCGTGAATGTATAGTTGAATGTATCGTTCAAATCAGCATCTAGGTTAGGCGTGAATGTACGCTTGAAATCAACATCTTGATTAGGCCTGAATGTACGCTTGAAATCAGCACCTAGATTGGGCATGAATGTACGCTGGAATGTACGCTTGAAATCAGCACCTAGGTTACTACTGGTGGGGTTCCAGATGAGTCATCAATTAAATTTAAAACATTTAGGGGAATCTTCTCAAGCAATTTGAATTGAATAGGAATAGAGTTATCAAAACTAGTGTGATCATCAACAGCTGTCATTTATAAGAAGTGGACGTAATAAAAATATGGATATAGTTAAAGAGAAATGTGCAGAAAAAGGAAGAATGAACAGATAATTAATAGAAAAATTATTTGTGCAAAGATCAAAGAGTAGGATCATGGTATGAAAGAAAAACAAAAAATTATTAACAATGTAAAAAACACTGAGGTAGCACATAGCTATCAAGCCAAGAAGTTTGGAAGAAAAACATAGACACTGAAAAGATGAAAAGAAAGAGAGAGAATTTAGTAGCCTATAGTTGATCCATCGTATACAGAAAAAGAATTCAAACAGAAGATAGAAAAAGAAAACTTGTTGGGAGGCAGGTAGAAGGGAAAATAGTAAAATCTTTGGGAAAACACTGAAAAGAAAGAGACAATGAAGTAAAAGCAAGATTAAGCATATAAGGAACATATAAGGAGCATATAGCAAACATGGAAAGAGCATACAAAGAACACACAGAAAGCATTCAAAAGCTCATTTTTGAATCGAAACTACGCTTTTCTGACTGAAGATACACATTTGAATCAGAAAAAGTAAAAATGTACACAACTGAAACAGAGAAGTGTGTTTTGACTGTATTTTCTATAATTTCGTCTGAAAAATAGGAGTTCACACTTAAAAAGTTCTATTAAGAGCTATTTTTATGGAAATGGTTCATTTTTGAACCAAAACTACGCCTTTTTGTACGAACTTTTTAAGTTCACACTTAAAAAGTTCTATTAAGAGCTATTGTACGCTTGAAATCAGCACCTAGGTTACTACTCCCACCTAATATCTCTTCTTTGACTAGTAATTCTACTGCAAATTGTGTCTATAGATATGATATGACAAAAAATGTAAATTCTGGTATTAATTTCTCAGTTCTTCATTTAAACATCCAAGGACTCTATTCTTCTCTAAATAATTTGAAGTCTCTCATAGCTAATTCTTCTCTTCATATTATTGGACTCTGGGAAACATTTCTCCACAAGGGCAATGATATGCTTTTAGATATTTCTGGATATAACCTGGAGTTTGTAAATAGATTGGAGAGAAAAAAAAATTGCTTAACATTTTTTATTGCTGATTACCTGGATTATACTTTGCGTAGTGATCTGTGTAAGCATTTGGATAGAGTTTTTGAGTCTTTTTCCATTGAAAGTTTGATTGACAACAAGGAAAATATCATTGGAGAAATATACCGCCCACCAAGTGGGTTGATACCTTCTTTCCGAGAATTTTTTGGTAAGGTTATGTCTGAAATATGCAGAAGTAATTATGAAATTATCCTTTTAGGAGACTTTAATATTGACCTGTTAAAAACTTCATTTACAACTTCTTGTTATTTTTTATCCTCTGCTTTATTATTTAATGTGTTTCCTTGTATTACTATTCCTACTAGAGTTACTGACACATCTGCCACATTAATGGACAATTTTTTTTTCTACTTTAATGCCCAATTCGAGCTTTGTTGTCATACCTGGCATCTCTGACCATTCTCCATATATTCCAAATTATTCAATCTCTGGTCTACCTTCAGTTCCTTCCACTCCTTGTAATTTACTAGTCCCGTCCGTTACCAACAGCATCAACTTGAACAGTTTGAATTTCGATTTTCTTATACCTCCTGGGAATTTCTCACCGATTCAAGTCCGTCTGTTGATAGTCTTTTCAATCAATTCTATGATCTGATCAAAGAGGGTTTTGTTTATAGTTGCTGTGTACTCTCAGCTGCTAAAAGCTCCAAGTGTTCAGTTCATCGTGCCCCTTGGATGACTGCAGCTCTTCTTAAGATTAAAAAAAGAAAGACTTTCTTGTGGAAGCCATTCAAGTCCTCTAGCTCTCATCATTATCTTGAAAAGTATAAAAAATATAATGAATTCCTTAATTCGTAAAGCCAAGTATATTTATTACTCCCAGATGTTCTCTAACTTCGGCAAGAATATGAGGAAACCTGGCAACTTATAAACACAGTTCTTCATCCCAATTCTAAAAGAAATGACTTGCCAAATAAATTAATTTCTAAGGGCGTAGTAATAACTAATAGTAAGGCCATAACGGATGAGTTTTGTTCTTACTTTGTATCCGTAGGAAAATCAATTTCTGAAGATATTATGGTTAGTGCTTTTTCTACCATTGACTTTAAAAAGTATCTTGGTCCTTCTTGTCAATAATCGATGGCTTTGGATCCGGTTTCCGAGCTTGAAGCCCAGAGAATCGTCTCTGACCCAATAGGATCTCCTCTTGTGGACCTGTCCAAATTCCTGCCAATCTTTAAAGTTTATTTTACCCTCTATTATATCTCCTCTCACCATTCTTGTTAACTTATCATTTTTGAATGGAACTTTTCTAGCGCCCTAAAATCTGCCAGATTAGTTGTTCTCCATAAGAGTGGTTCTAGAGATGATCCTTCTAACTACCGACCAATTTCTCTTTCATCAGCCTTTGGTAAAATTTTTGGAAAATGTATGTACTCTAGACTTTTGTCGTTACTTGATAAAAAAAAACATTTTTCCGTTATAATCAGTTTGGTTTTCACCCTAAACCCTCAACAGAACATGCCAGTAGTAATCTATATAAAGGTTTCAATTGCACATGGAATTACACAAGAATATACAGTGTGGTTTGACGATTACATTGCAAAAGCGACCAATCCTTTTATATTATATACCTATATTGTGATCAAACACGTTTTGAGAGTATAATTGAGATTATATAACGTAACCAGACGGGTTTTTCAGGCACTTTCATCATAACATGTTGTTTTTTTTGTTTTTTTTTGTTTTTTTTTTTGTTTTTTTTTTCCGAAAACTAGAAATTGTCAAATTGTGTAATCAAAGAATGGTCTCATTCTAGAAATACCGGTTTACAGTTGGTTATAATCATGTTTTTTTTTGTTTTTTTTTTCTATATATATTGAACGAATTGTTCATTCTGTGGCAGTTGATTAATAGAAGTTCTAATAAACCTATGAGAATCAATTCGCTCGTTCTAATGGACAATAAAAGAATTATATTGGTAAGTAAATATACTTTATTCGTCGACTAATATAAGAAATAACCTTTTTTTATTTCCTATCTATCATTATGAGTTTCACACAGAATTATCTATCATTTTCAGTTTCACACAGAAAGGGGAAGTTTCTGTAAATATGTGAGCTACGATAAATTTCACATGTTCATAACAGCTGTTTAGATATTTTTCATTAGAAGGCTGTTTTCTCGTGAGATTACATTTCATTGTACTCTCAATTAAACAAACTTAATGAGAGGATGATTGTCCAACTCGGCCAATAATCAAGGGTAATTATTGTAGAGAAAAAAAAAGAGGAGTTGGGGGAAGGGGTGCCCACCATTAATATTTTGAATAAATTTCAAATGTAGCTAATAGTTGAAATTGTATTTTTTTTTTCATACATCGTATTTAAAAAAAAAGTGTTGTATGACATTCCGGTGGCTCATTGTTGGGGGAGGGTGTGTTACTGATGCGTCAAAAAACTGCACTTTTATGGCTATATGCATTCATACCTTAACCGAACTTAATAATTGGGGTTAAAAATAATGCTAGAAGGGGGAATTCAGTTTTGAAGGATGTGTAAAAATGGTACTTATTTAATATCCAGTAAACATCTGACTTGAAATGCTTCAGATCGTATTTTTTTCACTAGCTTCAAAGCCGATGGCCAGGTATAAAGATATCTCGGTAAAATAGCGTTCCCAACAACTTCTATTTTTAACTCAACAGATAGCAATTATCTTCCGCGCCATATATAATTGACGCGATAACTGTAGGTACGCATGTGTATTTACTAAAGGTGCAATTATTGAAAAAAAAGAGGAGTTGGGGGAAGGTGTGCCCACCATTAATATTCTGAGTAAATTTCAAATGTAGCTAATATTTGAAATTGTATTTTTTTTTCTTACATCGTATTTAAATATCTAGTGAATAACTAAAAATTGATTTTATTTCCAGGACTCAGATATTCAGGCGTCAAGTCAAAAACGACCAAAGCTCAATCATGAGACTGGCAGCACTGACATGAATATGGTAAGCATCATTTATCAGATAGCTTAGGGGGTTCAGTTGCACAGGGGGTTCAGTTGTATGGGGGTTTGGTTATACGAGGGTTCGATTATACGGGGGTTCAGTTGCACAGGGGGTTCAGTTGTATGGGGGTCGGTTATACGAGGAGATAACTTGCACGGAGGTTCACTTGCACGATGGTTCAGTTACACGGGGTTTAGTTAAATGGGGTGGAGTTGCACGGGGGTTGAGCTGCATGAGGGTTCAGTTAAGGAGGGCTCAGTTGTAGGGGGGTTCAGATGCACGGGGGTTCAGGTGCTTGGGGTGCAGTTACACGGGGATTCAGTTACAATGGATCCCACACAAAAACAATGGTGCACACACAAAAGCCAAATTAGGCCAGTGGCCTATGAGAAATCGTAAAATACCCAAGACAATGAACAAGTCCCAATGGGATATGTATTTAGTTAAAATAATGCTAGGAGGGAAAATTAAGTTTAGAGGGGGTGTAAAAATGGTACTTATTTAATACCACAGTAAACATATGACTTGAAATGCTTCAGGATAAATAGACTATTGCTTCTTTCTGAACTAATCGCAGTTCCTTGACAAATATTTTTTTATTTACTTTATTGCTATGCCACACCAAACTAGCGAATATTTATCGGGGGCTTTTTAGATGTTCAATTTTTTTTTACAGTGTAATTAATACCATAAAAAAATGATGAAATTTAGAATTGGCTAAGTTCTATTCTGGCTACTCTATATGAAGTGTGGGGGCAAATATTTAGTTAAAATAATGCTAGGAGGGGGAATTAAGTTTTGAGGGGTGTGTAAAAATGGTACTTATTTAATACCACAGTAGAAATATGACTTGAAATGCATCAGGATAAATAGACTATTGCTTCTTTCTGAACTAATCGCAGTTCCTTCATAAATATTTTTTTATTTTACTTTATTGCTATGCCACACCAAACTAGAGAATATTTATCGGGGGCTTTTTAGATGTTCAATTTTTTTCAGTGTAATTAATAACATAATTAAAAAAATGATGAAATTTAGAATTGGCTAAGCTCTATTTTGGCTACTCTATATGAAGTGTGGGGGGCAAGTATTTAGTTAAAATAATGCTAGGAGGGGGCATTAAGTTTTGAGGGGGTGTAAAAATGGTACTTATTTAATAACCCGGTAAACATCTGACTTGAAATACTTCAGGATAAATAGACTGTTGCTTCCTTCTGAACTAATCGCAGTTCCTTGACAAATATTTTTTTATTACTTTATTGCTATGCCACACCAAACTAGTGAATATTTATCGGGGCTTTTTAGATGTTCAATTTTTTTTCAGTATAATTAATAACATAAAAAAATGATGAAATTTAGAATTGGCTAAGCTCAATTTTGACTACTTTATATGAAGTGTGGGAGCCAGTATTTAGTTAAAATAAAGCTAGAAGGGGGAATTAAGTTTTGAGGGGGGTGTAAAAATGGTACTTATTTAATACCCAGGTAAACATCTGACTTGAAATGCTTCAGGATAAATAAACTATTACTTCTTTCTGAACTAATCGCAGTTCTTTGACAAATATTTTTTTATTTTACTTTATTGCTAATAGTCAAAACATTGCATTGTCTATGACACACCAAACTAGCGAATATTTATCGGGGCTTTTTAGTTGTTCAATTTTTTTTCAGTGTAATTAATAACATAAAAAAAATGGTGAAATTTAGAATTAACTAAGCTCTATTTTGACTACTTTATCTGAAGTGCGGGAGTGGGGGGCATGCATTTAGTTAAAATAATGCTAGGAGGGGGGAACTAATTTTTGAGGGAGGTGTAAAAAATGCTACTTATTTAATACCCCGGTAAACATCTGACTTGAAATGCTTCAGGAGAAATAGACTATTGCTTCTTTCTGAACTTTCTGGGGAGGGGGGCAAGTATTTAGTGAATATAATGCTAGGAGGGGAAATTGAGTTTTGAGGGTGAGGTGAAAAATTGACATAGTTTTTTAACTTTATAAAATAATGGTTATTTCACATAGAAAATAAACCCTTTTTCTATAGATTAATGAATTAGCAGCGCAATCACCATCAGGTCATGAAGCATCCATTTTTAGTGGACCTGAACCGATCGTCGCACCACCAATGGAGTTTATGGATGAGCCTAAACTAGTCCTTGATAATATGGAGTGGCATGAGGTTTTTTAAATGATTGTTTTTGGGACATGGCTAGCCTAGATGATCTAACCTGTGACAATGACATGGTGGAGGGCCCGGAATGAACAGATAGATTTATGAAAGAGCATTTAGATGATGTTAGTAGTAGTAGTGCATATGAACCGGGTCCTCGTAAGTAAATTCCGTCAAAGGACAAAACAGGCAATCTTGATAGGCTATCCCAAAACACCCTGCAAGATATACTAAATCGCCTAGAGGATTTCATGCCACGTCTACCCAATGCAAATGAACGGACTGGGGGTGGTGCTATTGGCAATTTTATGTCACCACCCACCATTCTAGTTAATGATACCGCTAGTACTAGTACTAATAATGATATAACATCATCACGAGTATCCCCACTTCCAGATTTTTTTCATTCCAACTCTGCCTTGCACCAAATAAAGGTCTACAGCACCAAATTCGGTGACCCGTTTAACTCTCTAGTGTCAGGATATATAATAAAGGATCCCCTGGACATTACCCTTTTGTATGTTATTAAGATTCGAGCCATTCTTGAACAACAATAGTGGGCGTGGGGGGTTTTGGTCAGTTTAAAAGCATCAATAGAACTAAAAATATTGTTTTAAATGAAAATTCGAGCGAGCTGTATTCGAAATACTTGCACACAGAGATGTTGGCAATTCGCCCGCATTTATCAAATTATGAGGAGGTTTTTTTAGATTGGGTCAATAGCATTCAAACTAAGTGGGAAAATTATAACGAAGGGGGTAACGGATCGGTGGTTTTATTTATTGAGAGTTTAAACGTTAATATTTGTAGATTTAAAACGATTTTATTTTAAGAGGTGGTTGGGAGAGGGCTTAGTCTTAAAATATCAGATTTAGAGGGATGTTGGGGGATACAACGAATCTGTTTCGATACGAGGCTACAGTGTTTCAAGTATGCATTTTTAATTGCTATATACAGACCTCTTCGAAAAAATGCATCTAAGAAAAGTTGGATGAATTGGCAGTTGATGGTAGGGAGGGTTCAAAGTTCCCCATAGTAGATTTTAATTGTTTAAATGGTCGATTTCCCGTGACATTAAAAGGAATAGATAGTTTTGAGCGGGCTAATGCACATTTAAAGATTTGTGTCACGGTGTTGCAGTATGAAACAGAATATGAGGAGGGCCAGCGTTCCGATAAGAAGGGTGTATTATTTCCAGTGAGGAATCCGTCAATTGAATCAGTGGAGCATTGGGTGTGGCTACTATACACACCACCCACAGAGCCAGATTCAATTGGACATTTTAATCCAATTACAGATATAAATAGAGTTTTGGAGGAGGGTAGAAATGGGTGTGTGTGTTGCTATTGTCCAACATATCTCTCAAGATCTTGTTGTAATTTAAAGTTAAAGGATCACTAGAAACACTGTAAACGTCATGGATCCCAGGCTGTGGAAACGGTAAGCAGAAATAGAGCGATCTTACGTTTTAAGAAATTCCAAAACACGCTCCTGCAGAGCAATAAGATCGTTTTAGACTGCGAGACGAGACTCACAGACGTGTACGATTCGTCAAATCCAAATCGTGTTAAAACACACGAAGCCATAAGGGTCTCTTACGCTCATGCGCAACGAGATTCCAATAATACTATGCAAGTGCTGGATGTAGTTGAGCCGTTGGGCGGCGAAGACTGCATGCACTCAGCATTGGTCAGTCTAATCAAAACAGTTAACGGTGCAATTTTGCGACTTCGTTACACAGATTTTCATATGCTCCTATCACCACATGACAGATCGTCCATTAAAAATCGTAAAATATGTTGGGTTTGCAAGGGAGAATTTGATGATGGTGTAGGGAATGGGGGGAGGAGGAAGGTGATCGACCAGGATCATTTGTGGCAGGAAATTACATGGGGGGGGAGTAACTTTAGAGGGGTAGCCCATCAGTCGTGCAATTTAAACGTTAGACAGCAATATTTCGTACCTGTTTTTATACACAATTCCAATTACGACTTAAAGTTTGCTCTACCGGCGTCGGCCCACATTGCCGAGGGTGGAGTTGTAGATGACCCATGGATAGATAGTTCTTTTTCATATAATATCATACCTAAATCATCGGAGAAGCTACAGCTGCTAGAATTCATGTGGAAAACAGTTGACAAGGGTAACACGTACCTGAATAAAATCCGTTTTTAGACTCTTTCAGCTTCTTCCCCAAATCCTTAAGTCAATTGATTCAGGTACAGAAAAGTGACAATTTTGATAGTTTCCCTCTCCTTAAACAGCACTTCCCCGGTGATTAAATGTATGATTTATTAACGTGTAAGGGCATATATGCATATGATTATTACAACTCTGCCTCGAGGCTAGATGAGGTGTCATTACCGCCCATTGAAGCTTTTTACAATTCTCTTACTGAGTGTGTGTGCACCACTAGAGACTACAAATTTGCTAAGAGGGTTTGGGCAAAGGGTGGATGTAAAAATGGGTGGGATTATTGTAAACTATGCTTGGCCAGTGACGTAATCGCTCTTCTGGACATTGTGTGCAAAAATACGTTTAAAATTTATGGGGAATATTGGTTGAATTTAGTTTATTATTTTTCCACTCCTCATCTGGTGATGGACTTGATTCTTAAAATTAGCAAAGAAGAAATAGGTCTGATCGCCGACGTCGATCAGCACCTGTTTGTAGAGAGATCAATGAGGGGTGGATATGTTTTTCAAAGGGACCGTATCATGAAAACTGATCCGACCGGACAGCACACCGATGAAAAGTCAGACAAAGTTTTTAATATGAATTCCCTTCACCCGTCGGCAATGTCTCACTACTCTTTGCCGTGTGGGAATTACAAATGGCTTAACAAATTATGTGCTTCGAATTTCTCCGATATTGCTAGCGTTGAGGAGAATGGGGCACAGGGATGGTTTTTTGAAATTGACGGTGAAATACCCATGGAAATCCAAGACTTGGTAAAAGACTTTGTTTTTCCGTGCATAAATAGACCGGTGGGTAGGGACTTATTGAATTGGATGGTGTCCAATGGTTTCAAAGTCACAAAGCTTCATAGAGCCCTCCAATTTGATCAAAAGCCTTACATAAAAACCTTTATTCACACCTACGTCAGTAAGAATTCACAAGCAAAAACAAAAGTTGAAAAAGATCTAAAAACTTATTTTGAACTCAGCCTTTGGTAAAAGGTGCGACATCGTATGAAGCAGAAGTCAATGTGAAATTGTAACTAATCCCAAAGATTGTGCTCGAATCGTTGGAGATTCAAACTTAACATCGTTCACAATCATAGACTCTGATATGGTACTCCTACATTACAAGAAAAGAAACATTGTTTTAATTAAAAGTATTGAAGGCGGGAGTGCAATCGCGAAAATATCTAAAAAATTCATTTTGTAATTTTAGCATAATGTAAGAATGGTGCAGGGGCCATCTGAGGGGTAAGTTGAAGTGGAGTATTGAGATACTAATGCAATTCCCATAAAAGTGATAATTGAAAACCTATTGAATGATTTGGTAAATCGCGAGTACATTAGCTCACGAATAGACTACACCAATTGGGATGAATCCCGCTACCCGGCGCTAGTGAAACGCCAGGCCGCTAATCAATTGTTAATGTTAGAATCAGAAACAGGTAGCGATCTGATATCCAGTGGTTTGTTTCCTGGGCCGAATGTATACTGTGTGGAAACGCGAAACAAGGATATCAAGCAAGTTTGCAAGGGGGTACCCACACACTTTGTAAAAAATAATTTCGATATGAGTCTGTATAGAAAATGTGTGGAACGTAGTTTAGTCCTAAGAGCGAAAGTCATGGCGATTCGCTCTTTACAATTTAAAAACTACACAGTTAGAGTGGATAAAAATGCAATGTCGGCCATATCGGACAAAGTCTATGTACTTGAGAATGGTGTGAAGGTACTACCACACGGTCACTATTTAATCTTAGACCGAGTTGAATGTAGAGTACAGAAAACAACTCGGTCTACAAAAATTAACTTAAATTCTTTAAAAGTACAAATTGGGTGGGAGGTTTTTTTTTGGGTGATGGGTGTTTATAAATTCTTTTTTATCTTTTTTTATTGCAAACAATTTTCAATGTGTGTGTGTGTGTGTGTGTGCAAGGCAGTGCTATTTCCTCACAAATTCCACTATTTAATGCCCCCCTCCGGCCCGCCGCAGCGGGCCCCGCGGCGCTTCCCGGCCCGCCGCAGCGGGCCCCGTGGCGCTTCCCGGCCCGCGACGCTTCCCGGCAGCCGCAGCGGCCACCCTCGGCCTTCTGCCGCCGCAGTGGCCGCCCCCGGGGGGGGCCCAATTTCAAATTTAAAATGTTGTAAATAAAAGTGTGATATTATTTTAAGTGTGTGTATTATAATAAATATTTTTTTTTATAAATAAATAAAAAAAGTGTATTTATTAAATATTAAGTTTAAGTTTTTTTTTTCCAGTGCTCATGTAAAATAAATGCTGTATTTTTTATTATAAATAAATTTAAAAAAAAGTGTATTTTCTCAAGTTTAATGTGTTTTTTTCATGTTCAATGTAGTATTTATAAAGTGCTATTACTTTTATGTATAATAAAATAAAATATGATTCTTTATTGATTTTGTTCTTCTTCTTCTCCTCATTATTCTTTAACGGACTAGTAGGGAAATTATTTAGTCATTAGACAACTATAGTCTACAGTTATTTGTAGGTGAACTATTGAAGGGAACATGTATCAATTTAAAACGCCATTCATATTGTTTCTGTGTGGACCATCAATATCAGGCAAAACGACACTCTTAACTAAAATAATTCAAATTTTCGGTAAAATGTTTGTGGAAAAGCCGAAAAAAATCTACTATTGTTACGGTATTTGGCAGGAGCCATACAATAAAATAAAAGCAATTGGCATATCGGGTTCGGTGTAGATACAATTCATACAGGGACTTGATGTTTTCAACATTATTGAACCAAACTCTTGGCTGATTATTGAAGATCTGGCTGAATCTATTGAACAATGGTCCCAGGAAATGCTGCAACTGTTCACTGTTCGCTCTCATCATTAACAGATTTCCATTACTATGGTTCTAAACAATCTCTTTCACCAGAGCAAATGTATGCGAACACTTGCATTGAACTGCACCTACTATATCATCTACAGAGTTGTTCGTGATTCTAGCTCGTTAATAACTCTCAATAAACAAATATACCCCGGCATCCCCAAATTTCTGCTCTCAGCATACAATCAGGCAACTAATAAACCCTACGGCTATATCCTATTGGATCTTCATCAAAATACACCCGAGGATCTGCGTGTAGTCACAGATATTTTTGACAATGAAATTACAGTATATCGCCCTGTGAACAGTGAAAAAGGCTAATAGTTGCCTTCATGACACTGAGGAAACTACATGAAAATAGACATCTATTTTCAGTTCTAAGCACTTCAAAACCCTCGCTTAGGAAAGCCATACTCAAACATGGTATTGACAATGATTTCATTAATCTAATATCCAAAATTTATTTAAATTTGACCAAGGGTAATACTCAAGTACCAAAAGTAGTTAAGCAGTGGGCAAAGCAATATCTCTCTATTGTATGTACATTGGCCTGTAAAAACAATGAGGAGAATTTCAAAAAGAAACGACTTCTTCAGGCGGGCAGTAGCATTTTCACGCTTTTACTGCAGGTAATAGTAGGACTCGTACACACTTTTCTCTAGAGAATGGCAAAACCCTATAAATTGACTCCAATAGAACTCGCTCTCTCACCCGTGGAACACTTTGAGAACAATCTGAGTAAATTCATTGACAACGAGAATATTGAGGATGATAAAAAACTGCTTTTACTTCAAGATGCATTTCGCCGAGTGGACAAACACAAGCTCCATCGTGCAAAGACCGGTAGTGTTGATCAAAAAAAATAATCATCTCCTCAGGATGCTGCTGCTGCTGCTGCTGCTTCTGGAACACAATTAAAGAAGGAGGAAATGTATTCAATTGTATAGAAAATTGGATATCTAATGCTCAAATCATATCGTTAAAAAATGACACGACTCCTAAAATATCTCATGGAAAGTGGTCAAGATCATATTCAAGTTGATAGCAATGGGAAGGCGATTATAATTTAGGGTAAGAACTATAATCTACTTGATTTAATCTATGATATGGTTACGAATCGTAAAGGACTATTATCATTTGACGCTCTTCTATACAACTTTCTAAATACATTAAACGTCCTCAAAGCCTTGTTAGCAATAGACAAATTCTAAAAAATCAAATGAACGTGCACCATCGTCAACACCATTAAAATATGAACATGAAGACGAAGAAGATTTTAAATCAATCTTGGAAAATACTAGCACACCTAGTGGAAACTTGACTATGGTGAGGAGGAGCAGCACACCAGTGATAGCTAGACAAAAGCGAAGACGTATCAAGTCAATGTCGCCCTCACCCCCATCGCCAACCACTAGAATACAAAAGGGTAGTGGACGTTACACTACGTTTTTACGTTCAAATGGTTATGAAAGGTGTTTATGAAAATATTTGTGAGGCGTGGAGTTTAAGTTCCCCCGCCATTCTTTCAAAAGTCACTAGTGTTCGCACTAAAAATTCACGTGGCTATATACAAAATGAATAAAATTACACTCTGCATAGAAATCATATTCTTTGTGCAGATTACTATTAAAAAATTAAAGCCTTTTTCTCATTGTCTATAATTCAAGAAGATCTCTTTACTCTAGATGAGATTCAAAGACGTCACAATACACCGTACAAGTACATTCTACTTGCAATCAGTGTTTATAGTCCTTATGCATATGTAATTCCATTGCGGTCAAAGAGAGGTGTTGAAGTTGCTCAGGCTATAGAAAGTATTCTCGAACAGGATTCGTATAAAAAAATTCAAACGGATCGCGGTAGTGAATTTGTAAATCCCCATTTTGCAAAAGTACTAGTGAAATATAATACACTGCTCTATCATAGCCATAGTCCTATAAAGGCTGCATTGGCCGAACGATTGATAAGAACTATTAGACTTTTAATTTCAAGATATTGTACATTGAAAAACACATCTGCTTTTATTCATGATTTAGATAAAATCATGTTGATTTATAATCAACGATTTCATCGATCATTGATTATCTCAACCCCAACGGAAGCTCATCATTCTGATCATGATACAATTGACATCTTTCTTAAACAATATTCCAATGAAACGTTTTTCAATAAAAAAAAATTCAATATTGGTGATACTGTTCGAATTAAAAGAACAACTAATGTTTTTTGAAAAGGAGAATTACTTGTGGTCCACAGAACTTTTTAAAGTGGGAAAAATCCTAGACACTAAACCCATAACTTATCGCTTTCGCGATGCCAAAGATGAAGAGATTCTCGGCGGCTTTTATGACTATGAACTAAAAAAAGTTAGAAATAGTAGTGAAATCTATCAAATTGAAAAGATATTAAAGACTCGTACTCAAAGGGGTAAGAAATAGTTACTTGTTCGTTGGCTAGGATACAGCTCTGATTTTGATTCTTGGATCGGTGTTGAAGATATTGACAATGCCCAATGATTTCTATTTAACATTTATATCCAACGTTTCCGATCCTCTCTACAATGATTTGAATAAGACAAGTGATTTTTGGACGAAACTCTCTCCCGCCATCAAATTTGACGGTGCTTATGAAGTGGTTCTTGTTGATTGCATCCTTAAAAAGACCTATGACATCCTGAGAAAGGATCGTGTGTATGATATAAAAGTTATACCATTTGATTGGTCACTCTTTGGCGAGTATGAATGGGTTGAAGCACTTAAATCTAGTGAACATCCACATATTAAATTGAAATATATAGAATATGATGTTATGACAGATTTGTGTCGTACAATCAATAGAAAAATCTCATATCGTAGGAATGGTACATTCCATTTAATCTTTTAATGGGAACATAATTGGACTTAAATTAAGTCAACTGTTGAAAGAAAAATGCTTATCTTCAATGATAACCTGAGGTACATTCTGGGCTTTAAAGTGAATATGATGAATGGTGGAAATACTGACACCATGAGCGGGATGGATCAGGTTAATTTTGCTGACTATCCACCTGGTTTTGCCTCGGACTCTTGCATATTTCTCTATGCATCCTTTGTGGAAACATCGAGAGTTGGTAATTCAAATGTCCCCCTCCTACGTTTTCTTGAACGAAAAACAACTCATGAACTTGTGCATCACTATAATATAAAGCATCTTCAGTATGCTCTTGTAAACACTTCGTATTTGGAACTCTGTCAGTTAACACTAAGAAGTGAATTGGTTGATCATCTAGCAATAACAAAAGGTTTAGCAGTGATTACATGTCATTTTCGACCCATTGTCGGCGACACCACCACCTAAAATGAACAATAGAAGAATTCCATTTGTCTGTCCCGATATCGATTGCTATGTTGGTGCTCTGAATCCACGTCAAATAGGCAACGGATTTGACTACTACAAGGGGTGTACTACAATGTCTGGCTATGGTCTTGGTAGCTGGTTTGCTAGGCTATTTCGTTCTGCACTAGCCCTTGCCAGAAAATATCTTGTACCTGCTGCATCAAATTTTGCTGCCTCAATACTACAGGACTGGGGGTTAGGCAATAATTTCAAGGAGAGGGTTGATGAAATTATTACATGTTCAATAAAATCCGTTGTTGAGGAAGGGATGGTTGAGGAAAGTGGGAAGGGATTAATAAGGTTACGTGCACGGCATCTGCTCACAAATCTTTACCAAGGTGGAAACCACAAAATTTCGACCAGAAGTCTTGAGACTAAAGCGCGGAAGAGCAATAAAAGAAAGAAAGAAAAAAATGACTGTTAAATCAACGAACTATTTCCTCTCTTAAGGTTACTTACCCCCCCCACAAGGAAGCACATCCTTCAATCAGTTCCTCATTGAATTTGTTCAATGCTGAAAATGTTGATGTCAGTGTCAAGTATGGCTACTACGAGCAATTTCAACCCCAGCAACCCCTCTCGGAAAATATACACTTTCAAATATTTTCCAATGAAGACTATTTCATTGATTTGTCATCAATATCTATTGATTTAAATGTTGCGGCGAAGAAAAAGTCAGATAATACAACTCCAACCGCTGCCGATGGTCCCTCCTACAAAACTGTATTATACACAACTTGTTCAAACAAATTAATGTGTTTACTAATGGAACATTGGTGAGAACTAGCAATAATTTATCCAACTGTGCAAGTTACTGACCGTTTATGATGTTGAAATCAAAGGCTTATAAGGAGTTTAGAGGACAATCATTTGGATATGATTATCGGTGAGGTGTTGATACTGACGGCGAGTTGACTTCTACAGTGACCCAGGAGTATCATTTAGTTGGAAAATTAAATCATGAGATTCAATATATCCCAATGGTTACCCCCCAATGTCAAGATTGACATAAAGTTGCAACTAGCCCCGTCAAGTTTCATTTTGAGAAAGACACTTCCTGCAGAACCTGATTCGAATGATATTGTCACATTGGCAATTTTTCACGTTCAAAAACAACAGGTTGTGAGCTATGTTTCATTGGCAGTGGGAAAGCTAAGAGCCAATGGTAACAACATTAAACTTTTTGTCCCCAATGCGATCACCAATCAACGTCACATTGCCACAGGATCTCATAGCTATAACGATACATCATTTATCAATGGAGAAATCCCATCAAAATTGGCTTTGGCCTTTGTGAAGAGTTACAGTGCCGTTGGATCTTGGACTGAATTCCCCCATGATTTCAATTTTTTCGGTCTATCTAGCCTTGTGTGCAAAGTGAATGGCATTCTACTGTACACTCTATCATTTGACAAAAAATCCTATCGAAATCTATACGATTTGAGCATGCATTACCTAGATCATGAATTTCAACTATCTGACAATGGAATAGCCGATTCAATGTTTTCAAAAAATCATGGCGTAACTGTTTTGGACTTTTCGGGGACCCGGGATATGAGCATAGTACGAACAGGGAATATACGTTTAGAGTATACATTTGCCGATGCTTTGACTGAGAGTATCACGCTAATGTAAAGATTGTTGCTAGGCTTACGCAAGTTAGATATAAGTGTATTTCTCGTATTTAGTGTTTTATTACGTTAAGGGTATATTTTTGGTTTCCTTGTGGTAGATTTATAGGCGCTGATGCTAAGCAAAATTTTGACTTGTGC
This sequence comes from Artemia sp. Qi Xiang Cuo, assembly GCF_049724085.1. NCBI lineage: Eukaryota > Metazoa > Arthropoda > Branchiopoda > Anostraca > Artemiidae > Artemia > Artemia sp. Qi Xiang Cuo. The sequence continues at coordinate 27,219,709 of NC_142798.1, read as the reverse complement.
CCTATTTCACCACAGCGGATACATGTTGTAGGTTCCTTAAATTCAGATTGTCTGTGTGGACCCCTACATTTCCAACATTTTATGCGAGCATTATTTCTACCACTAAAATCATTCCTGAAATAATTACCTCTAGTTGATCTTGACATAGAGGGAGTTCGGCTTTGTTACATATCATGGTTAATGTTTTGACTGCTGACTGCTGCAGTTAAAACTTCACTAGGACTACAAAATGTTAAATCTATTGTTTCAAATTCCCTAGCTAGTTCTAGTAGTTCATCATTATTGCAATCTGGTGATGCTTGTTCCATTACTCGGCGCGCGATATTAGTTTTTAAGCCACTTTAAAAATGTTTGATATGCGACTACTGGCGTCGTTTGGGTCGGCTGACAATAATCCTTTGCCTTACCAACTATTCTAGAATAAAATTGAGAGACTAATTCGTTCTCTTTCTGTTTTTCACTAACTAATTCTTTTAGTTTTTGTCCTACACTTTTTTCTGGGCAAAAGGCTATTTTAAAGGTTCTTTCGAGGTCTGAAAGGTTCTTGATACTATCCGGATCAACATTATACAGAGATTTCTGAAAATCTTCCCTGATATAACAAATTGCCTGAGATACCACTGAGGCGTCCCCCTTGGACTGACTCTTTTTTATTTGTTTTTGCGTTAAAATCCAGGAATGAATATCGGCGGCATGCGAAAGTATAGAAATTGGCGGACATTGTTCTATATAATAATTAAAAGGCATAGGAGGAGTTGGTTGATAAATATCAGAACTAACTCTCTGTTAGGTCAGACGACCCTCTGCATCTGCTAGTCTAGCTTCAAGGTCTTTAACATGGGCCTCTAAGTCGGCCGGCATGGTTTTAAATATAAGGTTAGGAAATAGAGACAGCTTAACGAATTATTAGAAAGGAGTTTCTAAAAAATAGTCAACAACACCGTGAGTAGCTGCCACCAATGTGAAGTATGGTATATTTCTCTAAAGAAATACCGTCTTATTGGTCCCTAGTGGGGGGTGATCAAGCCTCCACGAGGACAAGACCTTGGGTAGCGTGGTAGGCAGGTTTCGTATATACTCAAGATGTTGCTAAAACTACTTTAATGAACTACTAGATAAAATACATTACTAGATTACACTCGTGAACAGTCTTGTTAAAGCCGTAGAGAATCCGAGCTATAGTGAACTTGAACCGGCTGGCCCCGTTGATTCGGAAGTGGCTGCTTCACTTTCCAAGCTCACCGTCTATAGTTGGCTAGTGGGGGCTACTGGAACTCTACAACGGCAGTTGATGTGAAGGTTATTGTTAAACTCTCCTAGCGTACCGTATTTTATAGACAGGTTGAGGTTGCTCGAACTCCATCAGCGGTGTTCCTCTAACCACTTGTCACTGTTGGTTCTCAAAGCTGAACTGTCCACAAGTTGTCTTTTCCCCCTTCTTATCTTCCAAGGCCCAAGCATACAGTTCTGGTTCCATGACCCCCAAAGTAGCCTCTCATTGGCTGGTAGGTTTTTGGTCATGGTGATCGACTACCTTGAATAGAAAAGAAAGCAGAAACAAGTACATAAAACAACACATACCAACTATACCCTTGAAGTGGAACATGCACTAAATACCAAAAATATACCCTTAATGTAATAAAACACTAAATACGAGAAATACACTTATATCTAACTTGCGTAAGCCTTGCAACAATCTTTACACTAATATCATTGAGTCAATTTGAAACTTATTGGGAAATCACACCCGACGGAAGTGTTCTACTAGACCTAGCACTATGAACACAAACCAAATAATCAACGTATATAATATGGATCCATACATGTCCCAGTACAAGTCCTATTGCATACCATCGGACTTCATTGAAAAAATTTAGAGTTTTAACAATACCTTAATCATTGTTAATAGCAGTCCATCAACTTTGAAGACAGGCCATTGGCTATGCATCTTTCAAACAGTCAAGAATATTGCATTTTTTGATCCTCTTGGCCTATCGTATAAATTCTACACTCCATACATCGGCAACTTTATTGAAAGTAGTGGGAAAACTATTATTCAAAATCAACAAAGAGTACAGGATTTAACGACTAAGACATGTGGCTTTCATGCTCTACTCTTTTTCATGTTCAGATGCCGTGGCTATACCTACAAGCAGTTTCTAGACATCTACGTTGACTTGCCTCGATTGAACGACTTTTTTGTGGAAAAATAATTACAGATGTGTTTAATATTGACTTTAGTGCCCTACGAATAAAATGTTCTAAAAACGTATGTGAAATTGTTTATTAATAAATGAAAAATGTATGTACATGATAAAAACGACTTTTCAAACCTTCAGATTTTATCTTCTACTAGGTATAGGTTTATCTCGATAGCAACTAATGTAGGCAGATCATCCAAATTCACGGTAGATTAGTCCTGATGTATTTCAATATTAGGGTTACATTTTCTACAGTAGATTGTAACCTCACTGTTATCATGCCTCTTTGTATAATCCATGATATTGTTGTCATTCATTCTATAGAATTCACATATTTCAATTTGCTTATCTGAAGCAATGTCACAAACAGTGTCCTCAAGTGGCGAATCACATTCCGTCACAGCCAAATAAAAATCAGTGGGCTTATAATCATAATACCCATATTCTTCACAACGATGAAGTAGAAATCAAATTATTTTGTTGTTCCAACAGTTGAATCGCTGACCCGACTCCTCCTCCCAGAACAATCTAAAACCATGACGATGCCGGACTCGCAGTAGTAAGCTAAAATCACGCTTAGGATTCCTTCCAAATCAAACCAGGATATGTATTCTCCCACTGATTGCATTTATCATAGTGGCAATTGGAGTATAGGTGCCCTCTAGGATGAGAGTCACACACCTCTTCAAGAGAGGAATTACAATTTTTAATTTGTACAGCATATCCTCTATGCAATTTACTCGGGTTGCATAATCTGCACTTTTCATCATTCTCATCAATCATTGTGCAATTCTCACATGATGACCAGCTGCCAAGTGTGTACATGCATAGTGGACATGCATGGAACATTTTTTCATGTGTTGACACTCTTATTGCCACAATTAAACTGAGCTAGAAACAACAAATTGAGTGGGATAGAGAGAGAGAGAGGAGTAAATCATCCTTGAACACCAACTTCCAGCCATTCCCCCGGAAACTGTGGGGGATTAAGTCATCCTCAAAGACATATTTATTAGATGTTTGACTATGCTGGACAAAATGGCTATCTAAAAATTTTGATTGGGTGACTTTGGAAAAAAAATGAGCTTGGGAGGGGGCCAAGTTGCCCTCCAATTTTTTGGTCACTTAAAAAGGGCACTAGAACTTTTAATTTCCGTTCAAATAAGCCCTCTTACGATATTCTAGGACTACTGGATCACCCCTGAAAAAAAAACAAAAACACACGCATCCGTGATCTTTCTTCTGATTAAATAAAGAAACAAGTTTTTTTAACTGAAAGTAAGGAGCGACATTAAAACTTAAAACGAACAGAAATTATTCCGAATATGAAAGGGGCTGTCCCCTCCTCAACGCCTCGCTCTTTACGCTAAAGTTTTTCATTGTTTTAAAACATAAAGTTGTGAGACAGAGTCAAGCTTTAGCGTAAAGAGCGAGGCGTTGAGGAGGGGACAGCCCCTTTCTTATATGGAATATTTCTGTTCGTTTTAAGTTTTAATGTCGCTTCTTACTTTCAGTTAAAAATACTTGTTTATTTATTAAATTTCTGAACGTTTTTGAATTAATGCAGCTTTGGTTTTGGCTCACCGTACATGAATAATTAAAACGAAATTCGCATATTAATTTTCCTTTTTTTGGCCAATTGGCTTTCTCGAAATTTCGTTCTGACGTAACTTACGAATTAACTTACGTAACGAATTTATGTTTTTATTACGTATATTAGGGAGTTTGCTCCCTAGTCAATATCTCGCTCTTTACGCTAAAGTTCGAATTTTGTTTGAATCACAAATCCCTGAATCACAAAGGCCGTTTAATTAGAATAAATAACTATTTTAAAATCACTAAAAAACTTTAGCGTAAAGAGCGAGGTATTGACTTGGGGGCGAACCCTCTCATATACGTAATAATTTCTGTTCATTTTAAGTTTTAATGTTGCTTCTTATTTTCAGTTGAAAAAAACTTGTTTTTTTTTATTTAATTTCTGATCGTTTTTTAAATAATGCTGGGAAATCTGGCGCCCCCTTCATGGAAATTTTCCTTCCCCCAAGGAAATATTCTCCATTGAAAGATTCTTCCCCGTAACCCTTACTCCGACCTCGCCCCCCACTAGAAAAAAAAATTCCTCCTGAAAACACCTGTATACTTCCCAATAATCATTAGTATATGCAAACAATGGACAAAGTTTATAACTTGCAACCCGTTCCCCGGGATCAGTGGAGGATGAAATCATGCTCAGTGATATACTTATCAAATTCTCGTCTATGCTGATCGTAATGACCGTTTCAAAATGTTAATCGGATAACTTTGGGAAAAAATGACCACGATAGAGAGCCAGTTACCCTCCAATTTTTTTGTCATTTAAAAAGGCCACTAGAACTTTTAATTTACGTTCGAATGATACCTCTCACGATATTCTAGGACTACTAGATCGATACGATCACCCCTGGGAAAATAAAACAAAAAAAAAACAAAAAATAAATAAATAAATAAACACGAATCCGTGATCTTTCTTCTGGCAAAAAATGCAAAATTCCACATTTTTGCAGATAGGAGCTTGAAACTTCTATAGTAGGGTTCTCTAATATGCTGAATCTGATGGTGTGATTTTCATTAGAGTTCTATGACTTTTAGGGGTTGTTTCCCCTTTTTATCGAAAATAAGCGAAAATTTTCGCTTAACTTTTGATGGGTAAGACTAAACTTGATGAAACTTATATATTTGAAATCAGCATAAAATATGATTCTATTGATGTATCTATTGGTATCAAAATTCCGTTACCACGAACTGCTTGACAAAAAATATAAAATTCCATATTTTTGCAGATAGGAGCTTGAAACTTCCGCAGTATGGTTTTCTGATACGCTAAATCCGATGGTGTGATTTTCATTAAAGTTCTATGACTTTTTGGGGGTGTTTCCCCTTGTTTCGAAAATAAGGCAAATTTTCCCAGACGCGTAACTTTTGATGGGTAAAACTAAACTTAATGAATCTTATATATTTGAAATCAAGATAAAAATCTGATTCTATTGATGTATCTATGGGTATCAAAATTCCGGTTTTTAGAGTTTCGGTTACTATTGAGCCGGGTCTCTCCTTACTTACAGTTCGTTACCAAGAACTGTTTGATTATCATAGGAATTCTACGAAAATAAGCTTTGCGATCCAAAGAGTCATTTACAAGTAAGTATCCATTAAATTGAAAGACTATTCTTCAGAAATTTGACTACAGTATGAACATAAATGTATCTAATTTTGTAACAGGTTTTTTAAACTTTTAAAAAATATATAGCATTGAAGGGTCAAAAGGAAAGGATTTTAACCCCAAACATTATTGATTCTTTCTCTTTTGAATACTTCAGGGTAATGTTTGAGTAAAGTTTATCAGTAGCGAGCAAGTGCTGATTGAGCTTGATGATTAAGCCCTTTCTCCCCCCCCCCAAAAACAAAATCCTTTATTTTTGGGTTTGGAAAAGTCACGCCAATTCACAAAGTTTTTTTTGGGGGGTATCAGGTTAAATTTTTTTTCAAATTTTCTTGTGATGAAGATACAAAAAATTTAAAATCTCTTTGGGGGGAGGGGGAATTGCTTTTTACGGTTAATAAATGAAGAGACCACAAAGGGACTTTAAAAAAATGTAAGGGGCAATTGCACCCCATTCTCTCCCCTTAATTTGTGAATCTGTTTTGCAAGCATCTTTGGCCTTGAATAAACACGCTGGTTGAAAAGCTAGGCTTAACAAAGAATAGGTTATTCTAAAAGGACGAATGCTAATCTTTTGCGTGGAAACTACATCGTTATTTTTTCCCTTTCTAAAGTATTGTTTATTTTAAATTTGCTTTTAAAAGAGTTGTACATAAAGAAGAAAAATAATATTATAAGATAGGTATAGGAATGTAGTCATTAGCCACTTTTCTTCATTTTTTTACACAGTTTTTAAGAGCCAAAACTTCTCTCGACACTTTTTTTTTCTTTTAGAAATGTCCTGTCGAAAAGCCTGGCGTTATTAATGTTCATATCGTTCCGCATTCCCATGATGACGTTGGGTGGCTCAAGACTATAGACCAGTACTACTATGGCAGTAAGTAATATCTTATTATTTCTTGCAACCAAACAAATACTTTAAAAATATATTAAAGATTAATCCCAGTAATTTAATATTATGATCATAGTTTAATGCTGAAACCAATAGATATAATTAATCTTTATTAATAGATTATAAAATTAGTAGATCTTAACGCATAAAGAGGTCCTAATGCTGTTTCTTAATGAAATTAAATAAAAAAAAAAAAGTTTTTTTAACTGAAAGTAAGGAGCGACATTAAAATTTAAAAGGAACAGAAATTATTTCGTATAAAAAAGGGCCTGTCCCCAACTCAACACCACGCTCTTTACGCTAAAGTTTTTTATTGTTTTAAAAATAGAGTTATGAGAAAGAGTCAAACTTTAGCTTAAAGAGCGAGGCATTGAGGAAGGGACAGCCCCTTTCATATACGGAACAATTTTTGTTCGTTTTAAGTTTTAATGTCGCTCCATACTTTCAGTTAAAAAAGTTTTTTTTTTATTTAAATTCTGAACGTTTTTATATTAATGCGGCTTTATTCTGGCTCACCTTACATGAATAATTGAAACGAAATTTGTATATTAATTTTATTTTTTTGGCTAAATGGCTTTCTCGAAAGTTGTTTAATTTTATTGACGAACGTTTTTATTAGTAATAAATATGCGTAACTTACGAATTAACTTACGTAACGAAATTCGTATATTTTTCGTATATTCGTATATTTTTATAAACGTATACTGGGGGGGGGGGTCTCCCCCTAGTCAATACCTCGCTCTTTACGCTAAAGTTTGAATTTTTTTAAATTCATTAAAAATGACTTTTTAATCACAAAAGCCGTTAATTAGAATAAATAGCTCTTATGAAAGTACTAACAAATTTTAGCGTAAAGAGCAAGGTATTGACTAGGGGGTGAACCCAATCATAAGCGTAATAGTATCTGTTCGTTTTAAGTTTTGATGTTGAAAAGTTTTCAGTTGAAATTCTTTTTTTTTTTTAGTTTGTGATCGTTTTTTAAATAATGCTGGGAATAATGCGCCCCCTTCATAGTAATGTCCCTTCCCTTTTGAAAACTTCCTCCATGGAAAGATCCTCCACACGTAACATTATATATAACCTCCACACGTAACACACACGTAACCTCCACACGTAATACACACGTAAACATTGGGCAAAGTTCATAACTTGCAGCCCTTCCCCCACGGACTGTGGGGGATTAAGTCATCCTCAGAGACATAGTTATTATATTTTTCGACCATGCTTGACAAAATGGCTATCTCAAAATTTTGATCAGGTGACTTTGGGAAAATATGAGCGTGAGAGGAGGCCTAGCTGCACTCCATTTTTTTTTTGTCACTTAAAAAGGGTACTAGAACATTTAAATTCCGTTCGAATGAGCCCTCCCGCAATATTTTAAGACCACTGGGTCGATACGATCACCCCTGGAAAAAAAAACCAACACCAAAAAACAAATAAATACTCATCCGTTATCTTTCTTCTGGCAAAAAATACAAAATTCGACATTTTTCCAGACAAGAGCTTGAAACCTCTACAGTAGGGTTCTCTGATACGCTGAATCTGATGGTGTGATTTTCATTAAGGTTTTATGACTTTTAGGGGGATCTTATGCTCCTTTTTTTGAAAATAAGGCAAATTTTCTCAGGTGCGTAACTTTTGATGGGTAAGAATAAACTTGATGAAATATATATATTTGAAATCAACATAAAAATTTGATTCTTTTGATGTGTCTATTGATATCAAAATTCTTTTTTTTATTGTTTTGGTTACTATTGAGCCGGGTCGCTCCTTATTTACAGTTCGTTACCACGAACTGTTTGAAATTGTTGCAGAATTTGGTTACCTAGAAAAATGAGGAATTTCTTTTCTTTTTTTTTCTTTTTTATTCGAATTTTACTCAATGCAATTAATCTCTTTTTAAACCCCTCCCCTTTAAGGGGGCTTTTATGAGAATGAGAAATTTCAAGTGGGTAGTTCAAGATTACAGACCCATACCACTATGGTTGTAAGTATTATGTTATTATTTTTTGCAAATAAAAAGCTACCCCTAAAGGAAAGACTCGAAAGCATTTGCAAATGCCACTTTTTTGGGTGCCTTATTTGTTATTCTTATAGAAGTTTCAGAAATAGAGTATGCTTCAATCGAATTCTATTAATTTGAGCTTAAAATAGCACATTAAAATTGAAGTTTTCAAAATCGTCTTAAGTCTAATTGGCCTTTGGCATTGAACTAAATTTCAAAAGACGAAATATGGCTGAAAATGTGCTATTTCAAGAGCTCCTCAGTCCAAGTATGCAAACGTTAAATCTGACCGATTTTATTTATTATTATTTTTTTAGTAGATTCATCTCTTGAGAGTGAAGTGGCGTCAATTCAAGAAAACGTGGGCGGGGCAAAATATGTTTTTTCATTTTAAATTCTAAAAAAAAAGTATTTTCAATGAAAATACGCCCCTCCCCCCAAAAAAATATTTAAAAAAAATATAGGGGAGGGCAAAAAATCTAAGGGAGCACCTGCCCCCTTCCTCGATTGACACTTCTGTGAAGCTGCTTAATAATGCCTGAGAAATAAGATAAAACTCTGTTTTACAAACAATTTTAATATCTATTTAATTAACTATTTATCGAAACGAAACTGCGATCAGGCATAGGTTTTGCCGCAAAAAGAAAGAAAATAGAAAAAATACAATAAACAGAAATAGTAAGAACAAATCTACCAAGCAATCGAACAGTTCGTGGTAACGAACTGTAAGTAAGGAGCGACCCGGCTCAATGGTAACCGAAACTCGAAAAAACGGAATTTTGACACCAATAGATACATCAAAAGAATTAGATTTTAAATCGGATTTCAAATATATAAGTTTCATCAAGTTTAGTTTTACCCATCAAAAGTTACGCGCCTGAGAAGATTTGGCTGATTTTAGAAAAAAGGAGGAAATACCCCCTAAAAGTTATAGAACCTTAATGAAACTCACACCATCATATTCAGCGTATAAGAGAACCCTATTGTAGAGGTTTCAAGCACCTATCTACAAAAATGTGGAATTTTCAATTTTTTACCAGAAGAAAGATCACGGATGCTTGTTTTTTTTTTCCAGGGGTGATCGTATCGACCCAGTGGTCCTAGAATATCGTAGGAGGGCTCATTGGAACGGAAATAAAAAGTTCTATTGCCATTTTTAAGTGACCAAAAATGGAGGGCAACTAGGCCCCCTCCCACGCTCATTTTTTCCCAAAGATCATCCGATCAAAAGTTTGAGATAGCCATTTTGTTCAGCATGGTCGAAAATATGATAACTATGTCTTTCAGGATGACTTAATCCCCTGAAGTCCCTGGGGGGAGGGCTGAAAGTTATGAAGTTTACCCAATGTTAACATATAGTATTGGTTATTGGGAAGTATACAGACGTTTTCAGGGGGGATTTTTTCTGGTAAGTGGGGGGGGGGGTAAAGGGTTATAAGTAGTAACCGTACAATGAATTGAAAGTTT